>NC_133189.1:53602500-53665000 GCF_049306965.1 Danio rerio
CAGTTGTCCTTGTATATTCTGAATGAGGGGTCAGTCATCCTTTTCAGTAAATGGTTCACATCTATGGAATGTCATGCCTGTTCATTTAAAGTTACAATCAGAACTCCCAGTTTTTTCTGTAAAGCTGAAAGAATGGTTGAAATCTTTACAGCAATGTGAGCATTACAGTTTTTACCAAGGGAGTTTTAACTGGATTCCACTCATCCATTTATTGCATCATAAATACAGCAGAAGGCAGGTAGAAAGTAGAAAGGTGGAAAGTAGAAAGGTGAAAAGACATATAAATGAAATGCGATTAACTTTGCTACTGCAGCATTCAGCTTATGCGCATATGATCCGCTCATGCATGCATATGAATCACGGAGGAAAATTAACATCTACTTAACGTCAGTCAGATAGCACTCAAATGATATTTAAAATAACCAAAACTATACATTTCTGCTTCATAACATCTTCTAGTTCACAAATAACTATTTGTATCTTGAAATAATTAAGCAGTGGGCAGATAAGTACTGTAGGAGCAACTTTTTCCTTTGTGCCGAACTTGAACTCAGATGCTGCTTCACGGTTTATTTGCCCTCAAATACTGACATGCCAGCCGCGATTTTCACGCAATGAACAAAGTAAAGTTCTCACCGGCTGCCACTCCGGGACTTGATGGTTTTTTAACTGTTGTGCACTTTCTTTTGCTCAATTTTGGCGGAGATTCGGCTTTGGCGGAGGTTTCGTTTTGGTGGAGATTCTGTTCAGTTTCCTTTTATCTTTACGTGAATGCCGAACTACTGCATGTCCTTCCGGATTTTTTTTCTCCTTCTATATTAGTTTGACTTGACAATTGGTTCAGGGGTTAGTGCAGTGGTTCTCAAAGTGGGGGTCGGGAACCCCCGAGGGGTCGCGGGGCAATGAAGGGGGGTCGCCTGGTGATTTCCAAAAATCTATTTATTTTTTTTAAACCATAAGAATTAACATATTTTATCCATAACTATACTGAAAATAAAAATAGTCGTTTATAGTTACTATATACTATATAGTTACTATAGTAGCTTATAGTTACTAGTTCTATTGGATTGCGACTCCTGGGGTAATTACATTATATTAAAGGCAGCAATAGCGTCAGATGCATTTTGATTTTATAACATCAGGTTATACTTTCTGGCACATTTAAAGTACTGACACAAATTTAATTGGTGTGTCTGCGTCATTGCATGCAAGGTTTCTGTATTTATAACCACCTCAGAGGATATTGGGGGTCGCGAGTCACTGGCATCGTTATTTTGGGGGTCGCGGGCTGAAAAGTTTGGGAACCCCTGGGTTAGTGCATCAGTCACATGTTGTAGAAATTGTGTCTGAAGTACTTGTGTGTAAACAATTGGAAAAAAACGGTAAGCATTATTCTTTCAGGTTGGTAGCATTTACATTTCCCTGTATGCAGATTGACTTGCGTTTTATGTTTGTGGCTCTGTAAATATTATACATGTTTGCTGTATTGTGTTTTATTTCTTGATTGTTTTAATTTTTTTATTTTTTAATGTAAAGCCTAACCATGCAGGGACGAGGGCTGCAAATTAGCTTTATGCTATATGCCCTATGTACGCAACATCGGTTATCTTTGTATAACAATGTCAAGTGTATTGTCTCTGTAAAATAAACAAGCAAATAAAAAAAATGAAATAATTACTAAATGATTCTCAAAATGTGTCTCAACAGTTCTCAGATCATCTCTGAAGAGGAGATCTTTTACTGATCCCAGAAAAGGATGTGTTTGCTCTCGGGATGATGCTGATGTTTTGGACTGCAGTTGTGTTCTGCTTGTGGGGAAGTGCTGTGGATGTTTTTGGAGAGGCTAATGAAGATGCACTGCCTACCAGCCTAATGAACATGGTCACGTCTACCATTTTACCCACTGCAATACCCACAGAAGACGAGAGCGGCAAACTTGTGGTGAGATTTTTAGATTTAAAGAATATAAAGATCAGAATAAAGAGCATTTATTAGAAATCAATATACTCTCGCAACTCTTTAACACACTTACAATATGATTTAAATTGAGCTGAAACAACACAATTCTTGATTTTTCTTTGGCGGGGAGGGGGGGGGATTAATTGTTTTATGTTTAATCCACTTAAATTTGTAATAACTGATAAGTTAACTTAATTCCTTCATGTTGTTCAAACACAAACCAATACTGTGAAACTCGGCATGTCAAATATTCATACCTTTTAAAAATGCCAGTGGTTTTGTTTTGTGTTTTGTTTTTTATTTGGCATATCTATCTATCTATCTATCTATCTATCTATCTATCTATCTATCTATCTATCTATCTATCTATCTATCTATCTATCTATCTATCTATCTATCTATCTATCTATCGTTCTATCGTTCTATCTATCTATCTATCTATCTATCTATCTATCTATCTATCTATCTATCTATCTATCGTTCTATCGTTCTATCTATCTATCTATCTATCTATCTATCTATCTATCTATCTATCTATCTATCTATCTATCTATCTATCTATCTATCTATCGTTCTATCTATCTATCTATCTATCTATCTATCTATCTATCTATCTATCTATCTATCTATCTATCTATCTATCTATCGTTCTATCGTTCTATCGTTCTATCTTTCTATCTATCGTTCTATCCATCGTTCTATCTATCTATCTATCTATCTATCTATCTATCTATCTATCTATCTATCTATCTATCTATCTATCTATCTATTTATCTATCTATCTATCTATCTATCTATCTATCTATCTATCTATCTATCTATCTATCTATCTATCTATCTATCTATCTATCTATCTATCTATCTATCTATCTATCTATCGTTCTATCTATCTATCTATCTATCTATCTATCTATCTATCTATCTATCTATCTATCTATCTATCTATCTATCTATCTATCTATCTATCGTTCTATCGTTCTATCGTTCTATCTGTCTATCTATCTATCTATCTATCTATCTATCTATCTATCTATCTATCTATCTATCTATCTATCTATCTATCTATCTATCTATCTATCTATCTATCTATCTTTCTATCCATCTATCTATCTATCTATCTATCTATCTATCTATCTATCTATCTATCTATCTATCTATCTATCTATCTATCTATCTATCTATCTATCTATCTATCTATCTATCTATCTATCTATCTATCTATCTATCTATCTATCTATATCTCCTAGGGGATGGGTGGGTTTTGGGGCTGTTTAGGGGTTTGAACAGTTCATGCTTACACCCTTGTAGCTGTTGTACAAGTATAAATGTGAAACATTTGGAAAATAAAGCTAATAACAGTTTTTCTCAGTCACTTTGGTGCATTTCTCACAACACTATTTACATCTGCACAACAGTTAATGCATTTCTCAAAACAATTAGTACAAACTGGCAAACCTGATAACCTGCAAAAAAGTGTCACATGCTCAAATTGGATAGTTCATTCCTCAAAAGCAAGTATCCATGTCAATAAAAGTGTCAGTATCATCAAAATTAAAAGTCCTGACACCATTGTTCATGAACAAGATAGTCAAATGGCTTTGTCATGTTTTCATTATGACAGTTTACTCTGTTCTTTTTTCCAATGAAAAACGTCAGATTTTGGTGACACTGAAAATGCTCAAGACAGCACTGTATACTATTTGCACAGCCATTTGAAAACTGCAGTAAAGTTACACATCACTGCATTTAGTGAGGTATCTGAGTACAAGACACTGAATATGTGTGTTTCACATTTTTACTCTTTGCCTTCTAATTTATTCACAGCATTGTGCAAAGGAATAAACACACCCTTATTTACAACAAACATAAACTTCCTTTGGGTAGAGCTGTGCACAACTGTATAGAATATTGCAGAACATATTGCAACTGAACCTACAACACACACAGGTCTGTAAATCATTCATCAGATTTTTCAATTTAGAAGACATTTTTAGGTAAAAAACAAAGATTTACATTTGTTTTATAAAATTAGCTTGACAGATTTTGACAACTAATTCAACATTTTTGTATGTAATGACTCAAGTAATGAAATGAGGACTGTTAGTTTTACATGGAATGACTATTCAGCATTTACAAGTTTAGTTCATTTTGACTGACACGACATAAGCAAATGATAATGTTATAAACAGCAGAGTTGAATGAAAGCAATTGATGCACGTCCAAAAGCATTTGCAATTTGCTGGAAGGAATGAGAAACTGCTTCTAGGATGTGCACAAATGACTAATTGTTTTGAGAAATGCTTGACCTGTTGTGCAAATGTAAATAGTGTTGTGAGAAATGCACCAAAGCCACTGAGAAAAACTGTAAAATGGATAAATAAATATCAATATTACCAATGCATTTGAATATTTTTATACATAGTTTTGTGGTGTTCTGTTTGTCAGGAAAAGTATTAATATCTTCAGCCTCCTGTCAATTAAATAGTGCCTGTCTGACAAAGTAGACCAAAAGATCCTCAAAAGCTAGACATCATGCTGAGATCCAAAGTAATTCAAAAACAAATGAGAAAGAAACTAATTGTCATCTGTACTGTAAAAAATGATTTTCATTGTTAGATTTTTTTGTCTTGTTTCTAGTCCAAATATCTAAATGGGGCATGCAAAATAATCTTATGTCAAAAAAAAAAAAGGTTATTTTGCTTACCCCAGTGGCAGATTATTTAGCTTGTTTTAAGGAAAAACTCACTTAATTTTGGCAAATTATTACTTAAAGCAAGAGAATATTTTTTGCTTAGTTTCAGTCTCCTCCTAGCGGATAGGTGGAGTTTGGGGCTGTTTGCCCTTGTAGCTGTTGTACATGTATAAAATAATTGTCTTTTTAGAAACATTTGGAAAATAAAAGCTAATTAAAATGAAAAATAAATAAATACTAATAATACTGGATTTTTTTTATAGTTTTGGTGTGTTCTGTTTCACAGGATTGGCTCACAAAATATGGATATCTCCCGCCTCCTGACCCCTCAACGGGTCAGTTACAGGCCTGGACAGCTGTCACTCAAGCTGTGAAGAAAATGCAGAGTTTTGCTGGTTTGGATGAAACGGGAATATTAGGTATGTTTATTTTCCCAGTCTGATTGTGTAACTCTTTCATTGTGCCTTTCTTGTGATCCTCACCTTCCTGTTACAGATGAAGAGACGCTTCAGCTCATGCAAACACCCCGATGTTCCCTTCCAGATGATGATGATGATGATCAAACCATTCATTCTGCACAGCATGCTGATCCGCAGAACCAAAGGATGAAGAGGGCTGTTTCTACCTGGACAAGAAGAAATATCAACTGGAGGTTCGGCTGATTATTTTAGCAGTCGTGTTTTTCTTTCTGCTGTTTCCATCATGCATGCCTTCATTCTTGATAGTTACACTAGGGAGAAAAGTACGAACTTAAGGAGTACGTGTTTACATCACGGTTTTTAAGTAAAACAGAAAACTATATGCATTTAAAGGCTGTTTATTAAAGTTGACAGCATTTTTGTAGGGGTCTGAAAACGGAAAGTCTAAAAAATTACAGGGAAGTTTGGGGGGGATTGACCCCCCTAATTAACGCTTGATCCCCCTGAAGGAGGTCAAAACAAGATGTATAGTGGGTTCAGTCTTTTAATACTGACGAATATTTCACTCTGATATGTATAATTAAAATAATAGATAATATAAATATAAAGTTTGCATGTTCTCCTCATGTTGGCGTGGGTTTCCTCCAGGTGCTCCAGTTTCCCCCACCAAACACATGCGCTATAGGGGAATTGGATTAACTCAATTGTCCGTAGTGTATGTGTGTGAATGAGTGTGTATGGATGTTTCCCAGTACTGGGTTGCAGCTGGAAGGGCATGCATTGTGTAAAATATATGCTGGATAAGTTGGCGGTTCATTCCGCTGTGGTGACCCCTGATGAATAAAGGCACTAAGCCTAACGAAAAGGGATGAATAAATTGTTATTATTATTATTCATTTATTCTTTTTCTTTTTGGCTTAGTCCCTTTATTAATCTGGGGTCGCCACAGTGGAATGAACCACCAACTTATTCTGCACATGTTTTACGCAGCGGATGCCCTTCCAGCTGCAACCCATCACTGGAAAACACTCAACCACTCTGATTCACACACATATACTACGGACAATTTTAGCTTACCCAATTCACCTGTACCACATGTCTTTGGACTTGTACCCAGAGGAAACCCACGCCAACAAGGGGAGAACATGCAAACTTCACACAGAAATGCCAACTGACCTAGCCGAGGCTCGAACCTGCGACCCTCTTGCTATGAGGCGACAGCACTTCCTACGTCGCCCTATTATTATTATTATTATTATTATTATTATTATTATTATTATTAATATTATTATTATTATTATTATTATTGCTGCAAAAATCCTCCTTTGCAAGGCTAACACATTCCACATTACACAAACAAATGCCACTGCAAAGACATCAACAAGTGTACAAAACGTATCACTCATTCCTGTTCTCGTATTTGTTTCCCCAGGCTGCGCTCTTATCCAGTATCCTCCAAACTGTCCCGTGAGACGATTCGCTCTCTTGTGTTTTACGCACTGAGAGTTTGGGCCGATCCAACACTGCTCGAGTTTCATGAGGTTACATTTACTTAAATATGTGTCTGACCCGCCTGACATGATATGGGGCCAAGTTTTTAAAGGGATAGTAGACCCAGAAATGATACGCAAGATAAAGACCTGTGCACTACATTCCTGTTCATAATGACAGAATTTTCTTCTTTGGGTAAACTCTCCTTTTACAGTTTTTCTCGATTGCTTGGATGCAGTTGTCAACTGAAACTCCACATTTTCAAAACAGTTAACACACAGGCCTAAACAGCGGCACTCATGGTCAAAATGACACATTTTGCTGGCAAAAGGCACATACCGTGTCAAAACATTTAAAATATGCAACAAAAGCTAGTTTTACCTTCAAACAACACAACTTGCAAACAAGTATATGAGCTCTTTCAATTAATCATTACACAATGGACAACAAAATACAAAATACAGAACTCAGTGCACCACCATTGCTTGTCATTGCAGCCTATTGCCAATGCCATTTGTTGTCTTTCTATTTGGGCTGTCAAATTTGCCTTTTTGCAAAGAATTGAATCCAGAATAAGAAATGCTTTGATTACATTTATATTGAATTCATGACAATTTTCAAACAGTGGCTGAAAACTGAAATACTGTAAAAACAGACAAAAGTAATAAAATACTGTAAATATTAGAGAAAACACATGTAAACCAATATACAGTCAAATCTATTGGGAGTATAAGACATAGCCACTATTGACCTCCTCCATCCATGCTGTCACAGAACAACACAGACCTTCCACCGTTTTATAAGGTTTGCAGACTGATTGCTTTTTGAAGATTTGTGTGAAGTAGTGTCAAACCGGTGCTTCACTGAATTCATATTGATGTTGGTAGTTTCTAATAGTTAGGAATAGATGGTTTCTGTTTGGTTACCATAACTAAAACAATGGAGTTTGGACTGCTTGAATGACATCCGTGTTAGCTGTTTTGAAAAATGGTGGGGAAAATGTGTCAACCCAATGAGAAAGAGTTTACACATTTGCAAGACCGGTCTTTTGCTCTGCTGGGATAGTGAAAATGAAAATGAAGTGGAACCTAGTTTCTTTAACCAGGTCAAAGCAAACAAGAAAAACTGTAAATAGCTTGAATGTACAAACACGCACATACCCATAATGTTTGTAAATGTGGAGTGTTTGCGTTTCTGTGAACTGAATGTTGATTTGCTGTTGATCAGGTGCGAGGCCCTGAGGGTGCGGATCTACAGATAGATTTCCTGCATGGGCCACATGGAGATGGATATCCATTTGATGGAGCAGGCGGATCTGTTGGCCATGCTTTCTTTCCTTCAGACCCGAACAGGGCAGGTGGAGTTCACCTGGACGCAGAGGAGGACTGGGCCTTCAGACAGCCAGGTACATCTGCAAACACTCAGTTCTGAATTATAAAGCAAATATAAACAAACATTTTTATGACTTGCGGTGTGCATGCAGAAACATACACAAAAGGAAAACATTTAACATAGGCTCATTCGGAAAACGGAGCCCTGTATACGTTTCTGGAGATTGCGAATTGCGTAGCCAGAAGTACGTATGGCTGCATTTTCATTTTTAAAATGAACGCTACGGGGCGGTAGGACACCGTTCTTTTTCATGCCTAGCCTAGCCTGTTTGTTCTGGAGCTCAAAGCGTGCGTCTGCAGACTTTGAGTGAACAAGAGAAATTTGAGATCTTAAAAAGCATACACAGCAGCCTCTGGTGGATTTACATGAGTAAACAGCAGGCGCGAATGGCACTCGTGAGAGAAATTTGAGATCTGAAAAAGCATACACAGCCGCCTCTGGTTGATTTACATAAGAAGAGCAAACACAAATGGCACTCGTGGGGGAAATTTGAGATCTGAAAAGCATAAACAGCGGCCTCTGGTGGATTTACATGAGTAAACAGCAGGCGCGAAAGGCACTCCTGAGAGAAATTTGAGATCTGAAAAAGCATACACAGCGGCCTCTGGTGGATTTATGTGAGAACAACAGGTGCGAATGGCACCCGCTAGAGAAATATTTGAGATTTTTAAAAAGCATATACAGCCGCATCTGGTGGCTTTAAGCAAGAACAGCAGGCGCAAAGGGCACCCGTTAGAGAAATTTGGGATCTAAAAAAGCGCATATAGTGACCTCAGATAGATTTACAGTAGAACAGCAGATACAAATGGCACTTGAGAGAGAAATTTGAGATCTGAAAAGTATAAACAGCGGCCTCTGGTGGATTTACAAGAGAACAGCAGGCACAAATGGCACTCACGAGAGAAATTTGAGATATCAAAAAGTGTACACAGCGACCTCTGGTGGATTTATGTGAGAACAGCAGGTGCGAATGGTACCCGCGAGAGAAATGTTTGAGATTTTAAAAAAGCATATACAGCCGCATTTGGTGGCTTTAAACGAGAGCAGCAGGTGCAAAGGGGCACCCGTTAGAGAAATTTGGGATCTAAAAAAGCGTACATAGTGGCCTCAGATAGATTTACAGGAGAAAAGCAGATGCAAATGGCACTTGTGAGAGAAATTTGAGATCTGAAAAGTATACACAGCGGCCTCTGGTGGATTGGATATTATTGCTCACAAGAGAAATTTGAGATATCAAAAAGTGTACGCAGCGACCTCTGGTGGATTTACAAGGGATTAGCAGGCACAAATGGCACTCACGAGAGAAATTTAAGATATCAAAAAGAGTACGCAGCGACCTCTGATGGATTTATGCGAGAACAGCAGGTGCGAATAGCACTCGCGAGAGAAATTTAGGATCTAAAAACACATACACAGCGGCCTCTGATAGATTTACGTGAGAACAGCATGCGCGAATGGCACTCGCGAAACAAATTTGAGATCTGAAAAGCGCACACATCAGCCTCTGATTCATTCGCAAAAACAAAAACTGCAAAAAATGTAGCTTCTGGGACGCATTTGGGGCTCTCCAGAAATGTATATAGGGGTAGGTTTTCAGAATGAGCCTGGGTTGAAAGCATTACAGCACCATATGGCCTCTTTAACAATCAATAAATAATTATCATTTTAATCTACATGTAAAAACAGGAGGATATTTGCATAATTACATATTTAATATTATCCAGTAATGATGACTTAACGATACAGTTCACCCAACATAAAAGCATTCATCATTTACTCACAAACAAGCTTATTCTGTTAAACACAAAAGAAGATCACTTGAGGGTGATTCAATTTACAATACACATTCTGTTTAATCTAACGTGTGCACACATTCACACTCAGCAACGGAGGGCACGGATCTGTTCACGGTGCTGGTGCACGAGCTGGGTCACGCTCTCGGACTGACTCATTCATCAGCACGGCGGTCTGTAATGCGTCCGTATTACCAGGGGCCCCTGGGGGACCCGCTGCATTTCAGTCTGGGGTATCAGGACCTGCAGCACATCACGGCTCTTTATGGTAACTCACATTACATGGAGTGTGTTCATTTATAGCCCATAAAGTCGGTATGAGAATCAACGAATGTGTGTGTGCGTGTTTGTGCGTGTGTGCATGTTTGTGTGCGTGCGCATGTGTGTGTGAGCTGCGAGCCTATAGCCTCATTATGAGAATCTAATAATGTGTGTGCACATACTGTACATGTGCGTTTGTGTACGTGTTTGTGAATGTTTGTGTGTGCGTGTTTGTGTGCATTTGTTTGTGTGTGCGTGTTTGTGTGCATTTGTTTGTGTGTGCGTGTTTGTGTGCATTTGTTTGTGTGTGCGTGTTTGTGTGCATTTGTTTGTGTGTGCGTGTTTGTGTGCATTTGTTTGTGTGTGCGTGTTTGTGTGCATTTGTTTGGGTGCATTTGTTTGTGTGTGCGTGTTTGTGTGCGTGTTTGGGTGCATTTATTTGGGTGCATTTGTTTGTGTGTGCGTGTTTGTGTGCATTTGTTTGTGTGTGCGTGTTTGTGTGCATTTGTTTGGGTGCATTTGTTTGTGTGTGCGTGTTTGTGTGCATTTGTTTGTGTGTGCGTGTTTGTGTGCATTTGTTTGTGTGTGCGTGTTTGGGTGCATTTGTTTGTGTGCATTTGTTTGTGTGTGCGTGTTTGTGTGCATTTGTTTGTGTGTGCGTGTTTGGGTGCATTTGTTTGTGTGTGCGTGTTTGTGTGCATTTGTTTGTGTGTGCGTGTTTGTGTGCATTTGTTTGTGTGTGCGTGTTTGTGTGCATTTGTTTGGGTGCATTTGTTTGTGTGTGCGTGTTTGTGTGCGTGTTTGGGTGCATTTATTTGGGTGCATTTGTTTGTGTGTGCGTGTTTGTGTGCATTTGTTTGTGTGTGCGTGTTTGTGTGCATTTGTTTGGGTGCATTTGTTTGTGTGTGCGTGTTTGTGTGCATTTGTTTGTGTGTGCGTGTTTGTGTGCATTTGTTTGTGTGTGCGTGTTTGGGTGCATTTGTTTGTGTGCATTTGTTTGTGTGTGCGTGTTTGTGTGCATTTGTTTGTGTGTGCGTGTTTGGGTGCATTTGTTTGTGTGTGCGTGTTTGTGTGCATTTGTTTGTGTGTGCGTGTTTGTGTGCATTTGTTTGTGTGTGCGTGTTTGGGTGCATTTGTTTGTGTGTGCGTGTTTGTGTGCATTGGTTTGTATGTGCGTGTTTGTGTGCATTTGTTTGCGTGTGCGTGTTTGTGTGCATTTGTTTGCGTATGCGTGTTTGTGTGCATTTGTTTGCGTGTGCGTGTTTGTGTGCATTTGTTTGTGTGTGCGTGTTTGTGTGCATTGGTTTGTGTGTGCGTGTTTGTGTGCATTTGTTTGCGTGTGCGTGTTTGTGTGCATTTGTTTGCGTATGCGTGTTTGTGTGCATTTGTTTGTGTGTGCGTGTTTGTGTGCATTTGTTTGTGTGTGCGTGTTTGTGTGCATTGGTTTGTGTGTGCGTGTTTGTGTGCATTTGTTTGTGTGTGCGTGTTTGTGTGCATTTGATTGTGTGTGCGTGTTTGTGTGCATTTGCTTGTGTGTGCGTGTTTGTGTGCATTTGATTGTGTGTGCGTGTTTGTGTGCATTTGATTGCGTGTGCGTGTGCGTGTGCGTGTGCGTGTGCGTGTTTGTGTGCATTTGTTTGTGTGTGCATGTTTGTGTGCATTTGATTGTGTGTGCGTGTTTGTGTGCATTTGAATTTGATTGTGTGTGCGTGTTTGTGTGCATTTGTTTGTGTGTGCGTGTTTGTGTGCATTTGTTTGTGTGTGCGTGTTTGTGTGCATTTGAATTTGATTGTGTGTGCGTGTTTGTGTGCATTTGTTTGTGTGTGCGTGTTTGTGTGCATTTGTTTGTGTGTGCGTGTTTGTGTGCATTTGTTTGTGTGTGCGTGTTTGTGTGCATTTGATTGCGTGTGCGTGTTTGTGTGCATTTGTTTGTGTGTGCATGTTTGTGTGCATTTGATTGCGTGTGCGTGTTTGTGTGCATTTGATTGCGTGTGCGTGTTTGTGTGCATTTGTTTGTGTGTGCATGTTTGTGTGCATTTGATTGCGTGTGCGTGTTTGTGTGCATTTGATTGCGTGTGCGTGTTTGTGTGCATTTGATTGTGTGTGTGTGTGGGGGGGGGGTATACAATTTGTACAGTATAAAAACAAAGGAAAACCATGGCATGTCCCCACAATTCACAAAACAAACCTGTGTACTTGTACCTGTGATTTGTAATGAACCTGTGACTTGTAATGAATCGTGTGTGTGTGTGTGTGTGTGTGTGTGTGTGTGTGTGTGTGTGTGTGTGTGTGTGTGTGTGTGTTTCAACTCAATCCAGGTCAGAGGGGAAATGATATTCCAACAGAAACACCTCTTCCTGTGACAGAAACTCAACTTCGCCATAGACATCACAGACTCACACACATGTATAGGCATGCACATAGTCATCCAGACAGGTAAGAGATGCTCAATTCCATTAATTAATTCAACTTTTGAATTCAGTCACAACCTGTTTACTTGGCATGTGCATGACAGAACTGAGGCTGAGGCAATACACGTCTTGGTGCACTGCAACATACTGTATTAAAAAGTCATAAGAAGCAGCGATTTATAGCCTGAAGCCTGAATGCTTTTCTTACTTAGAGTTTTTGTCTTGTTTCTTGTCCAAATATCTCAAAATTCTTAAATCAAGAAATGATGTCAAAATAAAGTGAGTTTTCCTCAAAACAAACAATATTCTATTTAAATTTGAGGGAAATTTATAGATTTGTTTTCATTTCTGGGTTTAGGTTACATTTGACAGACAATTGCACATGCTTAAGAAAATAAATTGAGTAGGAAATGAATGACAATATACTATATATGATACTGCAAGTATGAAATATAAATGTTATTGTTTTAAAACGTTTCATGCTTTGATACAAATGTTTAACTCTTCTATTTGTAATTCTATGAGTAATTCAGTTTTTTTAACTAAAGAATGTTATGCTTTTATCAAAATGCTAACGGTTAATAAATCTAAAAACACATGCTCAACTCAAATTTAAAGAATTAAACTTTTAATTCATATTGCATCCAGGTTTATGAAAGTTTTTAAAAGACTTTTCAGACATAGTAATTTAGATGCAATTTTTAATAATGTACTGTAATTAATAATGACGTTTATAAAGTACATACCCAACACCAATCACGTCTGCCAGCTCACAGAAGTAAAATGATTCTGAACACTGGATCACATTGACATTTTGTTTTATTTTAAAAAGCCAAAACATGTTTGTTTAAATAATTAGCCCAAGGCATTCAAGAAAATAAGTGAGAAAAGTTAAAAAGCCTTTATTTACATGACCAAAACGGTGCATAAAAGTGCTGTTTTTAATAATAGAGCAATGTTAATATAGGCTTTTACACTTTAACTTATTTTGTGCTGATTACATTGTTAAAATAGTCAAGTTAAAAATACCCCACCATATAACCCAACTATATATATTATAGCACCTTTCCAACTATGGGTTATGTTAACCCAATGCATTGGGTTTTATTGATTAAATATTATTTTTTCCATTCTGGTATTACTATTGCTACTATTACTAGTACTACTATTAATTTTATATTTATGGCTGTGTAAATAAATAAAAAATATATTGAAAATGCTTTTTCCATTACATTTTGTTTCCAGACAATTTAGTTAAAATAAATCAAGACTCACAAACAAAGAAGAAGCAGAACAAAGTGCAGACAGTTATAAACAGTGCAAGCAGAAAATCCTGTGTTGATAGTGCAGAATATGGAGCTCTGTGTGTTGTAGAGACTGTCCAGCAGCTGCACTCAGTGTCCACAGTGTACAATACGTTTTAGCCACATCCAAACGCTTCTAAAAGATGGTCTTGGATGGTGAACCGGATATAAAAAACACAACACAGAGAGGTAATTTGTTAAAAAAATTATATTATTGCATTATAGCTTAAATAATTTTTATAATGCAAAAACAACATTACTTGCACATATTAATACAGCTGTTCTGTGTCAGTTAAATCAGTTTTTGAGTTATTAATGAATAATCTAATAAAGGTTAAAAAATAACCCAACCCAGCACCAAATATGTTTAACTCAACCATTGGGTTAAATAAATAACTCAACATTTTTAGAGTGTATTTTGTTTTGCAAACTTTAAACCTTATCCAAAGTGTAACGAGGAGTCTGACAACAAGGTATCCATTTGCAGTATATTTTAAACAGTTACGCTTATTAAACAGTTTAATCACAAATAAGCACCAAGTGTTCGTAGATGAAGTCACATGAGGCAGGCAGCAGACCTGCATCAGTCAGAGTAACAGGCATGGATCAGGGGCTGGCAGAAAGACCGAGGAGAAAAGCAGGAGGTCTGAGCAGGCAGCGAGGCAAACGAGGTCAAAAGCTGCCCGGGTTGGCGACGGGTTGGGAGATCAAACTGGAAACAGGGGTAAACGCTCAGTGATATCAGCAGGGCAAAACAAGTCTTCGCAATAATGTGAACCGGTACGCTGCTTATATGTGTGTGCGTGTAACGAACGTCAGGTGCAGCTCATTCAGAGACAGGTAGGAGGCTTATGGGAGATGTAGGGGTGGGACCGAGTCGGTGACACAAAGAGCACTAATACATTAAATACCCCCATATCTCCTTTTGTTTGTTTGTGGATTTATATCTGTTTAAATGTTTAGTTTTTTAATTAAATAACATGTCAATTTGTCTCAATTAAGTTCTGTGGATCGCTGTAACACCAGTTTTGATGCAGTCGCCAAAATTCGAGGAGAGATCTTCTTCTTCAAAGGTGCGCATTTGAAGTTTCTACATAATTTTCCGCTTCTAGTTTTGTTATTGATCTACATCCTTCCCTTTATACACCCAATGCCACCATTTACAGGACAAATCACTAGTTTCTCCCTATTTTCACATCTCTCATACTGTTTATTTAAATTTAAATAAAACAACAGAGATAGATAAAGGAAGAAAAAAAAACAGAGTGGACAGTACAAAAGACAGGGCCAAAACAAAACAATACAAACTGACAAGTATATACACTTATGTACTTATATTTAATATACCGACCTTTACTTGAACACTTTACTTGAAGGAGTGTTCATAAGACTGTATTTGACCCCCAAACCCCCCCCCCCCCTTTTTAGCAATGGTTTTTTCACACCTCTACTTTGGAAAAAGTCAGGAAAGTGGGCATGTCCAGTTTTGTTTATGCCGAGTTCAGACTGCATGATTTTCAAAGTAGTCGTGTCACAGATGTTTTCACACTGCATGACTATCTGGGCTAGCGTTTCGACGCTGCTTTGTTTACACTGCAAGATGGTTCGGCGACAGGGGCTTTCACATTGCATGATTTTACAATGGAAAGAATCGCCGACAACTTCGTCCAAACTACGTCTCACAGCCAAAAACACGTAGTATATCTTTTGTTATTAACTACATAATGAGAAAGAAGCCTTTAATGGGGTAGAACATGTTCATATTTGCTCACCTGGGTTTAAAGGGAATTAGCCATTTCTCCTCAATGTTGATAATACACTAATTTATTTCTGTATTAAATGTCAAACCTCCACTAGTTTTTCCTCCATTTCGTGGGTCCAAATAAACCGAAAATGAGCGGTTTTAACTTTTCTCCCAGACCTCCCACTGGCCTGCAGCAGGTATACACACACACACACACACACACACACACAAGTGAATGCTGCTCTCTCATTGGCTGCAGGCGATCGCTAATGTTATTTTCAGTCAAAACTCATTTCACACAGCATGATTTGAATCGCCGACAGCTCCAGATATTTAACACGCCAAATATCTCACAGGTATCGACAACTCATTGGCGATTCTCTCAGATCGCATCTTTGATCGTTCATACTGTGTGATTGTCCCTCACGTGCACGAGCACCGATTTGCCTGTGATTTCAGGCATTTGTCGGCGATTTCTCAAAACCTGTCGGCGAGCCAAAATCGGGGCTAAAATCACGCAGTCTGAACTAGGCATTAGGGGAGAATGTTGGAGGAGCAAAAGGGAGGAGGGAAGGTCTGTAAAAATTTGCATAAAAATGGGAGTGTCGGTTCGGGCATGCGCTGACTTTCACAGAGGCATAACAAACACACACAGGGGAGAAAGACAGTGACTGTGTTAACATGGATATCAGTAATGAAATTATTTGCCAAATTATTAAATGGTGGACCTTAATTGTAGATTGGCCCTTTCATTCAGGGATTTCATTCATGCCCCTCATGACAAATAAGATAATTGATTCGAGGAGCTGCTGGAAGCTTGTTTTTTTCATGCAATGTTTGTTACCGCACGGCGAATGAGAGAAAAAAAAACCTCTGCATTTCTCGGAAACTTGGTAGGTAGCTTCAGAAAGCCCCGTGTTATTCCTGTCAAAAAATGCAGTGAAAATTCTACACGACGGAAATAGTTTGATTGTGGTGCTAACATGTTTACACTCAGAGAGCAGCATTTACAGCAGATTTTTCATTTTAATATTGTAGTGATATTAACGTACGGTTAACTTTATTAACTTAGAAATCATTTGACTATTGTCTGTCTTTAAACACTGAAAGAGTACTGCTGACGATGCAAACTAGCTTTGCCTCTGAATAAACAAAAAGCACTGATCGCTCACTTCCAAATCTGTAGAGACAGGACAATCAACACCAACTGGAGCCGCGTCTTTATTAAGAGGAGACAAGCAGCAAAACCAGATCTCACCATTTCCAGATGAGAAAAGCTCTCGGGTAAAAAATGTTTCTTAGACACGTATTGTTGTCGAGCGTTGCGTCCACTGTAGTCCACGCGTGAATCCAGCAGCGCTCTCATAAAGGGAAAATGAAAACAAACACTTCACTGCAGCAAATTATGAAAGCAACACTGCACGTTTGTTTTGGCAACACAACGTGGCATCCCTCTGAACACTGTAACAGGTAAAAAGTCTTCGAAGCTATAGTGCATATTAATAAAGTTGCACCGCATACACAATAGAGCGCACTGATTAGTTTGAACCAAGTCTTACTCATGAATGAATGCAGCACACTCAGGTACAGTTGTCCAGTCTACACGCTGAAATACACGCTAAGATCTCATGGCCGGGACGCAGCTTCAAAAATTTGTTTCAAACCGGGAGTACGAATTTACTCGAAATAACACAAAAGCAACCAATTTTTACTTTTTAGTGAAATATATGTGTCCTAATAGTGTTTATAGCAGCATGGGACACATATATGACTGTCAACAGCTCAAAAGATGTGTTTTGGTGTCTTGTGACCCTTTAAACATTTAGAATAATGATATGAAACATTTGCTCAGTTATGACATTTTAAATGCAAAGATGACCATGTTGCACAAACTTAGGCCGTACTCACACTAGGTACAGTTGCCTCGAACCGGGCCAAAGCACGGTTGTCCCCCCTCCTGTATCCCCCGACTGCCCGCACTCACACAGTCGGGCCTGGCGACGCTTACGTCATCGATGCTGCGCTGTTCAGTGAGAAGCGCGGTCCCTCAGCAGCACAGTGGAGATTTCTCTAGTTATATCGTTTCAGTCGTTTGATATGCAGTAACATGCAGTCAAATATTTCGCCAAACAGTCCTCAGGGATGCGATGACACGCAGTCAGATATTTCGCCGAACAGATCCGCCACTTTTGGCGCTCATAAACAATCATAAAGCTCTCGTGCTGCAGGAATGAGGAGGTCTGCTGAAGGTGTGCAGCTGTCGTGCTGTGAGGAGTTCTCGTCTTTAATAAACTACGGCAGTTTGCGTTCACTGAACAGTAAGAATGATTAATAAATCCATATGAAACAGCCCCTTAAAAGTCCCGTCTCGCTTTCAGTTTCGGGATTTGGCGCGTTTTGCACTCACACACAAGCGTACCGCGCCAAAGCCCAAGTGAACCACGCTCAGGCCCACCTCTTCCAACCGGGCCAGGGCCGGCCAAGTGAACCATGCTTGAGCCTGATTCAGCGCACTCACACTTCTAAAACGATCCGGGACACGGGCTTGTGCACGGTACGGATGGCATAGTGTGAGTAGGCCCTTATTGAGGATTTGAAATGCACCAAAGTCCACTTCTAGTATTGTTCTTGGTCTACATCCTTCTCTTTATGCATCTATACAGTGCAGCTATTTACAGGCCATATCACCATATTCTCCCTATTTTCACATCTCTCGTACTGCTTATTTAAATGAAAATAAAACAATAGAGATAGGCCATTTAAAATGCCACAACTGAGCCAGTAAGCCATGATTATAAAGGTGTAATCACTGTTGAACACCCCTTCAAGTACAGTGTTACTGAAAAGGACATGCTGTACTGTTTTACATTGTGTGGTGTGTTTTTCAGGCCAGAGCATGTGGAGAATAAGCAGAGGTGGCCTGGTGTCAGTCAGGGTTGTTCCTATACAGAGGCTTTGGTCGGCTCTTCCTCCTTCTCTTCCTCCACTGCGAGCCGTTCTGGAGAGACACACAGATCACGCCATCATCTTCATCAGCGGTCCGTCTACACGCACACTACAAACACCAAATTTTTATTCACATCATGTCGCATTATAAGTAAATTTGGTCCCACTTTACTATTAGCCATAACTAATATGTACTTACACAGGAATTAATAGTTTGTTACAATGTACTTATTGTGTAAATACATGTATTTACTGTGTACTTATGCTTGATTAAATACCTGTATGTAATTACATCTGTAATAACATCATAAACACAGTAAGTACATTGTATTTATTTTTTTGATGCAAGTACATAGTAGTTTAGGACATTTAATATAAAGTGGGACCGTAATTTTTTTATTTTATTTGCAAATTAAATGATTTTAATCGGAATTCTGGTATTTCTATCACTCATTCTGTTACTCCCCTTGAGATGAAACAAAGGCTCAAAGTCTCAAAGAAACAAAGTCGTTCTTGATTTTAACTGACATTTATTCGGACACGAGTCTGTAGTATGTCTTCAACCCAAGCTCATTCTGGAAACGTAGCCCCGCGGACGTTTCTGGAGACCGCGATTTACGTGGCCGGAGGTACGTAAAGGCCGTGTTTGTTTTTTTCGAGCGTACGCTGCGGGGCGGTGTGGCGCCGCTCCTCCTCTCCTCTTCGCGCTCGCCGGCCGACGGCTCGCTTCCGAGTGGAGGGCTTTCCCGATGCAATCAGTTTGTCCGCTTAGCTCATAGCGTTGCGTCGGCGGAGCGGAGGCCCCGGAGGAGGAGCCGGAGCCGGCCGCGGTGGACGACGACCGGGATCGAGTCCGGGGAACAGCAGGTTCCGGAAATCAGGTAAAACGAAAAACGGAATCTGAAAAATAAGGGCGAGAACGCGGCGGGATCCGAAAACGCGGTCGAAATAGAAGACGAGGGCTTTTGCTTTTTTTTTTTTTCCGATCCGGCGGCTTTTCACGCGAGAACGGCGCGGGCGCGAACACCGCGAGCTCCTGAGAGGCGCCCGAGATGCGAAAAACCGCGCACAGCGGCCTCTCGCGGATCCGCGAAAACAAAAAAACGCTCGAATACGTACCTCCCGGGACGTAAATCGCGGTCCGCAGAAACGTCCGCGGGGCTACGTTTCCACAATGAGCCCGGGTTGTATGTCTTGTACATTCTAGCCTTGCACTCCTTTATGTCCCAATATTGCCGTCGGAACTACGAAAAGAAATACATAAACTTCAATTAACCCTTTAAAGGTGATGTTGCACATAATGAACAACATACATCCAACCAAAAGATAAAGTGCACATTCAACATGTAAAGAAATACACTTAATTGGCTAATTATACATTAACATACGGACACATAATCATACATGTTCACATACGTTAACACCATACGACACATACCTCATTGGCCTCTCTAACTCAAGAGGAATAAACTTGAAGGGTTGCAGTTTCTCTTAAACAAACTTCTTTGCACTTCTTAATCCTTAAAAACGTGTTTTAGCACAGCACCTTGTGGCTGTACCACTTGTAGTGCATCGGAAGAATATCTTGATTGCAACAATGAAATAATTCCCAAGCTAAACATAACAAGAAAAGGTTCCCACCTCCCCCTTATAGTTTTAGTTAAATAACTTTAAATGAATCAACATGCATTAACAACAAATATACATTACTTATTTATTCTAATGATTACTCTGAACATTTTAACTATTTATTGACTCTTTTAATGTAAAGTTTATGTTTATAGAGTGTAATATATAAGAATTGCTTCTGACGGCAGCTACACATTCTGTACTTGAAAATGTGCATTACACAGGCATGATGGAAACCCAGCTACTGTCTCAGTTTCCAGATGGATTTCTTGTGTAATATTGCCTTCCTCAAACATACAGGTTCGCAGGTTTGGCTGTTTAAGGATCTGTCACTTCAAGACGGGTTTCCTCAGCCTCTGCCCACTCTTGCGGACTCAGACGGAGGGTTTGAGGGTCTGCGTTGGGACCCGACGCAGGGTGTGGTTTGGGGCTCCATTAGAGAAGAAGAGCAGAATGAAGATAATAAAGTCTGGAGAGAACTCATTGAAGGAGGAGTGAACGGCATCATCATGGAGAATGACCACCAGAGAGAAACAAATAGAGGCTTTAAGGGTGCGCTGCTTTTAGACCTTTAACTCATTCATTCATTCATTCATTTTCTTTTTGGCTTTTCTTTTTATTATTCTGGGGTCGCCACAGCCGAATGAACCGCCAATTTATCCAACGTATGTTTAACACAGCGGATGCCCTTCCAGCCGCAACCCATCACTGAGAAACATTCATACACACTCATTCACATATGGACTATTTAACTGACCCAATTCCACTATAGCTGGTTCGAGCCCCAACTGGGCCAGTTGGCATTTCTGTGTGGAGTTTGCATGTTCTTTCCATTGTAGGGTCCAGCCAGTTGGTCCAATGACGGTGTCCGCTGGTGGATGAAGGTTCACTGCATGTTCGGTCTTTCCAGTGCACAATGTTGATCTATATTAAACTTAACTCATATCTGACTCCAATTTTAGTATGAGGTGGTTTAGAATATTAATATATTCATCCTCGTTTTATCTGACTCCAATTATAAAACATTGAGAAGGTTATTTTGTTTCCGTTCACATTAGTTTAGATTATGAATGAATATTCTCTTCGGTTCATCATTTTATGTTATTCTCGTTCATTGGGATTCCTATAACATCCTGAATCTTGTACCGGCCGAGTATACAATTTCTTAAGCACAAGCATGTCAGTCTTGGTCACTAAACAGTGGCGATTGACCTATCCTAAAATGGCAGAACCCTACTTACGCGGATTAGGATATTTTTTATGCGGTCCCCATAGATCTGCTACCTCCTATATCAAACAGAGCTATTTAGTCATATAATGATCATTACTATAGAATTAAGCAGACCAGTCGTACTTAAACTATTAGTAACTTTGAATAATCACTATACTATCTAAATAGTATTATAAGTTTAACAGGTGAAGGACTATCTCCTTAGATATCTTTTTACAGTCTAAGTATACATGAATTATTGCCAATGTGTTAGTCGGAGCTCTAAAGACATCGTATAGTGTGCCGCAATGCTCCGTCTACCGTGTTTTAGTCCGCTACTAACCTGTACAGGGGCTTGTGGTGTTATGAAATTACCACAATCTACTAGAGATAATAACACGAACTCTGTTTGAATAATTCAAAATATAACAATTTATTAGTCAGGTAAGTGTATTATGCCAATTCAATCAGTCAATTCATAAATGATCAATACAAAACATCAAATTATCAAAGATAAATCCAAGATGAAAAGATGCATACCTGACTTCAAATTATACATAACATAGAGCGTAAGCTCCATGTTACGGGCTGATCTGGGTAAGCAGAATCGCCCTGAGCATTTCTCAAACCTTACCTTAAGTAATCCAAGAATTCCCTCAAGGAAAGGGGTGTGTGCATAACAAAAGGCATTCACACTTAGTGCTGCCTGTGGAAAAGTCACACCCTTCACAGTGGTTCAAAAGATGCCTGAAGTTCTATATTTATTGTTTTGATTATGTCTATTTCTGAGAGAATGAGACCATTGTACCAGTCGCACTGAGACATTTCAAATGATATCAAACATGATAGATAAAGTCAGTTTGGTTAATCTAGAACATTCAAACACTGAAATGACCATATGTGTGAGTTGGGGTGATTTGAAGTCGAGTTTCAGCAGGTTCAGATGCAAATGCAGCAGGAGCTGGTTTTTCCCGCATTCCCACCTGCTGGGTTGTGGAGTCAACCGTCTCCGCTTTCAGCCCGTGCCTGAATTGTCAAAGCTATCAAAATATTTGCAATATTTCAACTCTTACACCATCTTGGTGTGGGTTTCTTCCAGGTGCTCCGGTTTCCCCCACAGTCCAAACACATGTAGTACATGTACTGATGAACTAAATTGTCTGTAGTGTATGAGTGTCAACGTGTGTGTCACGTTAGCGTGATCAAAACAGGAACAAAAAGGTGCGGATCCAAGTGCAGGTTTATTTACAATCGTGCAGCAAACAGAAAAACAAGGTGTCCGGTGTTCAAAAATAACAAAGTAACAAATAAACAGCAAAACAAGAAACTATGACAGAAACAGGATCAGGAACAAGACTAAGGTAACAACAAACTCGATATACAAGACTTACTAGATACTGATGACAAGATAGACAACAACGCGATGACAAATATTGGTGGAATGATAGAATATATAGTCCAGATAATCAACAGAAACGGAGACAGCTGTGAATACAATCAGTGTATGTGTTCTGGGTGTATGCGCGTGGTATGTATGGATTTGTAGTCCTTCAAACACTGTAGTTCGTGTGTGAGAGTTCGCTGGTCAACTACAGTGCCATCTAGTGGCCAGACCCAGTCATGACAAAGTGTGTATGGGTGTTTCCCAGTTTTGAGTTGCAGCTGGAAGGGCATCCGCAATGTAAAACATATGCTGGATAAGTTGGCAGTTCATTCCGCTGTGGTGACCCCTGATGAATAAAGGGACTAAGCCGAAGGAAAATGAATGAATGGGCTAAAATTATTTTATTGATTTTATTCTAGCTGAAATAAACCAAATAAGACTTTCTCCAGAAGAAAAAACATTATAGGAAGTACTCTGAAAAATTCCTTGCTCAGCTCTGTTATAATATACTCAAAACAAAGATAAAAACGTGTCAATGGATGGGAAAGAGTTATTGTGCATCTTACCCTATACTAGTAATGCATTCCATGTGGATGAATAACAGTGTTTAATTATTGTGCCCTGTATATCAATCAGGTTCAACCTACATTTTCAAAGGCAATTCCTACTGGAAATTCACACATCCAGGCTCCGCCCCTGTTGAAGGATACCCTCGTCTTTCAGCCTCTGATTGGCTGGATTGCCCTCAGGACTCCTCCTACAGTTCCGCCGACATCTCTCTCATCTCGCAGTTTGGCCAACAGGAGCTGCACGAACAGAAAAAGCAAACAATCATCAACCAGATCAGACACAGTGAAATTAACAAACCTCAGCACTGGGACTGTCCCTGCCAGAACACTGCAGGGACTCAAAGGGGGCATGTTTTACTGTTAGCCTTTCTGCTTCTGCTCACTGTCACTTGTTAATAAAGGGACAGTTGACCCCAAAAAATGAAAATTCTGTCACCATTTTTTTTTAATACAAAAGGAGATATTTTGAAGAATGCTGGACACCTATAACCCTTGACCTCCATGGTAATATTTTCTCAATTATAGAAGTCAATGTCCACCGATTTCCAACATTCTTCAAAATATCTTCTTTTGTTAAAAAGAAATGCTTTTTTCTCTCTTTATTTTTTTAAAAGAATTGGGCATTTTTCTCTCTGTTTATTTCTATTTAGGAAATGTAATATATATATTTTTTTCTTTATTTCTTTTTTGTTTCTTTTTGTTTACTTCTATTTTCTATTTAAGAATAAAAATTCTGTCTCCATTTTTTTAACACAAAAGAAGATATTTTGAAGAATGTTGGACACCTGTAACCATTGACTTACATAGTAATTTTCCCTACTGTCGAAGTCAAAGGCCCCTGATTTTCAACATCCTTCAAAATATCTTCTTTTACTAAAAAAAAAAATGTGTTATTTTTCTTTGTTTATTTCTATTTTAGGAATATATTATTTAAAAAATGATTTATTTTTGTTTATTTCTATTTTTTTATTTAAGAATCAAATTGTTGTCACCATTTTAACACAAAAGAAGTTATTTTGAAGAATGTTGGACACCTGTAACCATTGACCTCCACGGTATTTTTTTCGTACTGTAGAAGTCAATAGCCACTAATTTCCAACATCTTCTTTTTTTAAAGGAAATGGAAATTTTTTTCTTGCTTATTTTTGTTTTATAAATATATTATTTTATTTATTTTTTATTTCTTATTTCTTTTTTATTTCTTTTTGTTTCTTTTTATTTTTTGTTTAAGAATGAAAGTTTTGTAACCATTGACTTCCATAGTATTATTTTTCCTACTATGGAAGTCAATGTTCACCGAGTTTCAACATTCTTCAAAATATCTTCTTTTACTAAAAAAAGTAATGGGCATTTTTTATATTAGTTTATTTTTATTTTAGTTGCTAAAATAAATTCAGGGTCTATTAACTTCTCATTCATTTTAAACCACATGTTTAGTATAAAACAAATATCAACAACTGACCTGACGTTAATCATTTATATCTGCTCACTGGGGGCAAATATTTATTGTGCCAGGGTTTAAAAGTAGAATGACATCAGACGTATTTACAAGACTGTCATAAAGTCACTTTAAACCAAATGTGATTTATATGATTTTTACACATATTTTCTGCAATGCTAGAATTAATGAATACCTTTTTCACAGTCTTGGGTTAATACAGTTAAATGCAAAATTATTAACCCTCCTGTGAAATTCGAATACTTTTTCAAGGATTAATTTTAATAATGTATTTTTATTTCTTCGCCATGATGACAGAACATAATGTTTTACAATTTATTTTGCTATTTAATTGGATAATATATTTTGTGAGATACACCTCACAGCAAGAAGATCGCTGGTTTGAGTCCCGGCTGGGCCTGTTGGCATTTCTATGTGGAGTTTGCATGTTCTCCCGTGATGGCGTGGTTTTTGTCTGGGTGCTCCGGCTAAATTGGCCATAGTTTATGAGTGTGAATGAGAGTGTATGGGTGTTTCCCAGTACTGGGTTGCAGCTTGAAAGGCATCCTCTGCGTAATACATAAACTGAAATAGTTAGGGGTTCATTCCACTTTTATCAGTGGTTATCAGCTGATAGATGTGGGCCAGTAGGGGCCTTCTGTGCCTCCTGGTAGGCTCAGAAGGCTGTTATCATCCATCCACATGTTTAATCAGCTATACTAATGGGGAAGACTCCAGATCTGTTTTTCATTACTGTGACTGGTGGGTTTATGGCTGGGGTAGGGGTAGGCATTAATCAAATATAATTAATGGGAAATTTCATAAAATAATATGCAGCCGTATGTGAACCATGTGGATGGATGATAACAGCCTTCTTAGCCAACCGGGAGGAGCAGAAGGCCCCTACTGGCCCATATCTATCCGCTGATAACCACTGATAACGCCTATTCAATTGAGTGATAACATTTAAAGCGGCTGAGTATTTAGCTTTAAGTGCAATTTAAAGACTTAATAACTAGGTTATTCTGCTAAGGGACCTGGGGCGGCCAAGCTGGAGCAAGTACTCTCGTCCCCCAGGCTTTGCAAAGGTTGGGGAAATTTGAAATTGAACCAAAAAACAACCTATTACAAAACAACCCATTACAATTGGCTTAATATTGGCAAGGAAAATTTGGGAATTGCAACCAGCAAAACCTGGAAGTTAAAAAAAGAAAATAAGTAGGTTAATTAAGCTACGTTACTAATTAAAGGGGAACACATTTAAGGATCTGCTTTTATTTCAGACAAACTAAGAGAAACTGAGAAAAAAATTCCTTGTTTTTTTCTTGAGAAATAAAAAAAATTTCACTGGAAGGCTAATAATTGTATGCTGCATTAGACGAAATAAAAATATCTTATTTACATATTGTAAATATGTTTTTTTTTTTCATCTGCCAAGTGATTAAATATAATGTAAATTTCCATTAATCATAAAAAAGACTGTGAAAGTGTTACTACTGGGGGGGAAAAAACTTATTTGAAGTGATGTACTTCTATTTTGAAAAAGAATGGTAAAAAATAACAGGGGTGTGTGTTTCCTAAACAACGACGTAACTCGTGGCTGAACTATCACAGTATGATGCATCACTTGGGAAAAGAACGATGTAGTGACGAGTGTTTCCCAAAACCCCTAGTTTCTCTGACGCAGATCCATCATTTAAACCACATTAGTTATAACGTAAAATGCCCATAATGATGCTCTAAACGGGATGGAGTAGCTACTTCTTTAGAGAAGAACCCCGTCATTTCTTTGTGCAAGTTTTACATGCACACGCATTTAACATAAAAAATAATTAAAATTAAATTTAAAATAAAAAGATTTGGTAAAAACATGCAGTCGCTTTCCATATTAATTAAAATGTATGTAAATGGCACATATAGAGCCTGTGCTTCCTTTACAAATATTATTGAGAACATTACATCTATTCTAAAACATAAAGCCACTTACAAAAGCTGACACGTATTCTAATATCATACATAAATCATATAAATAAATAAATAAATAATGAGGCTATTTATAATTTTTTTATTTATATTTATTATTTATTAGTAAATAAAAAAAAATCCTTCTATTATTCATTCATTTTCTTGTCGGCTTAGTCCCTTTATTAATCCGGGGTCGCCACAGCATAATGAACCGCCAACTTATCCAGCAAGTTTTTATGCAGCAGATGCCCTTCCAGCCGCAACCCATCTCTGGGAAACATCCACACACACATTCACACACACTCATACACGACGGACAATTTAGCCTACCCAATTCACCTGTACCGCATGTCTTTGGACTGTGGGGGAAACCGGAGCACCCGGAGGAAACCCACGCGAAGACAGGGAGAACATGCAAACTCCACACAGAAATGCCAACTGAGCCAAGGCTCAAACCAGCGACCTTCTTGCTGTGAGGCGACAACACTACCTATTGCGCCACTGCCTCGCCCATCCTTCTATTATAATAAAGTATTAATGATGATGTTGACGATAGTATTATTATTATTATATTATTAATTATATTTAGGGATATTTTTTATTTATTTTAATTTTTTTAGAAGTTTACTTTTACAATTTGACACATTCAAATCCCTTTAGAAATGTTCTAACCAACAGGCTCATGTCATATACAGTACAGATACTTAATAAATAACCCACTATAATATAAAATAATTAACGTGTTATGTTTTTTTTTTTTTTTTTTTGTCTCCACAAGCTTTGAAGACGTAACATAAATTCCGCTTTTAAATAATAGGTCACCTAGAGCTTTCATTATGAGGCTGTGTTCAAAATGGCATCAATGTTTTCAAAGTGCACTGCAAAGGGAGCGCAATTGTAAACATGAAGACCGCTAAAACTGAACTGTAAAAATACTTTGAAAACAAATTACACCTAAGAGAGATGACCTTAATGCTTTTTTGTTTGTAACAATTCCAACTTTGAATGTTAAGATGTTCTAAATGAATAGGGCATAGTTGGGATAAGTGGGAATAGAACACAGTCAGGAACTAAAAAACTCCAGAGCTGTAGTTGCAGTCATAGAAGTTTGCGAATGTTTATTGGAACGATGAATCTGGGAAACGGCAAATCAACCCACTATTTTTGTAACGACCAAACCTGTGACCTAAGTTGGTTTGATGGTTTTCGGAAACGCACCCCAGATCAGTCTACTCCAAATAAAATAAAAGATTTATGTGTTTTAATATATTTTATGGAAACATTAAGAAGTATTATTTGTATTATTTTAAAGCATGTATACTCAAAAACTACAGCAATAAAAAGAAAAAAAAGACATTAGCCTATTTCATTGTCATGTTGTGTCATCTCAGGGATTCCCTACTCCACAAAGTCCACCATATTATCAACCCCATCCATTTCAATTTACTGGCATTACATGGGCAAAAACCAACAACTGTTGCATCACTTCAGAAACTCCATGTGTTGATATGTGATGATAAGCAGTTCTATATAAAGCTCTTGTTTCCTCTGGAGTTGCTGTATCATTTTTGTACATCATATTTCTGCTATAATGTCTGCTTTTGTGGTTTTGGCTGCTCTGGGTCTGCTTGGGACCCTGCCAGACTGTGATGAACTCACAAAACCACAGAGCTTGGAGGATGACTACAAAAGCGTAAGTGCATTTTTCATATTCAAAATTATATATTTTTTATTTTATTAAACTTTTTTCATATACAGATGAAGTCAGAATTATCAGCCCCCATCCCCCTTAAAAAAATGTAAAAAATTTCGGGGGGAATTATTAAAGGGGCTAATAATTTTGATCTAAAAATAGCTTTAAAAAAATAAAATCTGCTTTTATTCTAGCCGAAATTAAACAAATAAGACTTTCTCCAGAAGAAAAAATATTATCAGACATACTGTGAAAATGTCCTTGCTCTATTAAACATAATTTGGGAAATATTTAAAAAAGGAAAGAAAAAAATCAAAGGGGGGCTAATAATTATTTTTTTGTATTTGCGTTTATTGGAGTATTTCTTATTATTATTATTATTGAAGGAAAAGAGAATTTACATACAGTAAAACTGTAAACATTAGTTACCTTCTTTCTATTTTTATTATAACAACCCAAAACCCATCCCCAATAGACAATCGAACAGAAATAGCTTAAAGGGGCTAATAATTTTATCCTTAAAATGGTTCATAAAAAAATTAAAATTAACAGAGCACATTTTCACAGTATGTCTGATAATATTTTTTCTTCAGGAGAAAAGTCTTATTTGTTTTATTAATAATAATAATAATCATAATAATAATATTATTATTATTATATTATTATATTTTATTAAGCTAATAATAAAAGAATAAAAGCAGTTTTTAATTTTTAAACAGTATTTTAGGGTCAAAATTATTGACTCCTTTAAGCTATATTTGTATCAATAGTCTACAGAACAAACCATCCTTACACAATAACTTGCCTAATTACCCTAACCTGCCTAGTTAACTTAATTAACCTAGTGAAGACGTTAAATGCTGTATAGAAGTGTCTTGAAAAATATCTAGTCAAATAATATTCACTGTCATCATGGCAAAGATAAAATAAATCAGTTATTAGAGATGAGTTATTACAACTATTATGATTAGAAATGTGCTGAAAAAAATCTCTCCGTTAAACAGAAATTGGGGAAAAAATAAATGGGAGGTCTAATAATTCAGGGGGCTAATAATTCTGACTTCAACTGTATATATATATTCTGTATTTAGGCTCAAGAGTTTCATATTAAATCTAATTACATCTCAAAATGTTAAAAATGTTTTTTTTTTCCAACAGATCATGGGTAAATGGATCTTTCATAAAGGTATAGCAGATCATCAGTTATTCACGCAGATCCTGAAGACGGTAAACAGCTCATGGATTGAGTTTGGCCCGAGTCCTCTGGAAAACACTGTGACTCTCAGTCAAGGAAACATGCTGTAAGACTCAAAACCCAATACAGTAAATCTCATCATTATGACCAGTGTTGGGGGTAATGCATTACAAGTAACACGAGTTATGTAATCAGATTACTTTTCAAGTGACTAAAAATGCTGGGTTTCACACAATTCAAGTTGTCCCAACAGCAAGAAGGCCGTTAATTCATTTTTTATGTGGATATTATGTGCATATTCTTTCCGTTGGCGTGGGTTTCTTCTGGGTGCTCCGGTTCCCCCCACAGTCCAAACACATAATCTATAGGTGAACTGATGAACTAAATTGGCCATAGTGTGTGTTAATGTAAGTGTGTATGAATGTTTCCCAGTACCGGGTTGCGGCTGGAAGGGCATCCGCTGCGTAAAACATAAGCTGGAATAGTTGGCGGTTCATTCCGCTGTGATGACCTCTGAAATAGAGACTAAGCTGGAGGAAAAAGAATGAATAAATGATATTTATTTTATATTTTGTTCTATCTACAGCTGTATTCTTCATATCTAAAGGTGTAAATATCTTTTATTTGTTCTTATTTTCTATAGCTATAACCTCTGTTACCTTTATAACATTTTCTGCATATTTACTTCTTATTGTATTCCATAATTTAGTCACAGACGGTTATAAGCATTTAACTGTATATCATACTGTAAAAATAAGTAAAAGTTTTGTCAAGCAAGCCCAGCTCAGTCAGTAACGCAAAAGCAACATAATGCATTACCTTCATTAAAGGTGCCGTAAGTTTTTGCCTCTTCCAAACCATAATAATACCATATTATGCTTGCAGATATTTCAGAAACATGCTAAGTGAACATTCATGTTTATCTGAAAAACAATGCTGAATCAGATAATAATAATAATAATTAAAGCTGCAAGCAGTGATGATAGGGACCTCGCACCCGGGCTCAACGCCGCCCGGTGGCCTCAGGATGACAGTGAACAGCGAACAACATTTATTTAAGTCGATATATAAATAACCTGAGTAAATCACAGATTAATGCCAAACTTCCTCCTGTCAGCAGGTGGCGCTATAACTATGACTCAAGATTGGCATGTGGATGCCATCAGTAGAGAAATCCTATTTACCATGTGAATTTTCGGGCAGATCAGACATTGTTTGGCTGAGTTATAATACCTTCTTGTTTTGTGGCGAATCGTCAAAGTTCGTGAGGCCCCCACGGACACGCCCGTCAACGAAAACTGTAGATCTTCGCAATTTAACATCGCTAAGGCCTTTAGATTACAAAACCCAATTTTGGTGTTGATCTGATAAAATCCCTAGCAGTAGTTCGTTAAAACCCTTGTTGGGTTTAAGATTTCGCTCCAAGAGACATTTTTGTAGGTTTTGGCGTGTTTGAGGTCTGTGCCAATTTTCGTATGTGTGCGTAATTCGTAGCTTGGGGGCCAGTCTGTCAAAAGTGCATAGGTGGCGCTGTCGAGTCATTTTGCCATGCCCACTTCCGAAACCAATAACAAATGTAAATGTTCACCACTCCTGCGGCGTGTGCAAAGTTTCGTGAATTTTCGGGCATGTTTAGCCCCTCAAAAGAAGAAGAAGGATAAACAGAGCAATTACAATAGGGCCTACGCACCGTTTCAGTGCTCAGTCCCTAATAATAAAAATGTATTTCTATAGCGCCTTTTCAGAGCTCAAGGACACTTTACAAAGAATGTGATAAAGAGAGTTAGTACAAGCAGACATTTGAAGAGACAGCATTAAGTACACAAACATACAGGAAGTCAAATATAACAAACTGAAATTACAAAAACAAGACCTAAGAGACAGATAAGCAGAGTGCAGGTGGATCAGATAAAGTGGTCAGTTTGTCAGATCAGAGGTGAAGCATTCAGAAAATAAGTGAGTTAAGATTTAAATTCTGAGATATTATTAGCAGAGCGGAGTGAGCGTGGTAGAGAGTTTGAGTTTGGGTTCAATAACACTAAATAATCTGCCCCCATTGAAGAGAGGCGGTACCTAGGGAGAGGAGTCAGAGGAACGTAATGAGCGAGTAAGGGTGTAGGGGACAAACATGTTGCAAAGATAAGAGGGAGCTAGGCTATTTAAGGATCTAAATGCAAGGAGGTAAATTTAGAATTTACGGTATGCAACTTGGAGCTAATGGAAGTTGTACAAGATTGGGGTTATATGAGCAGAACGTTTAGTATTAGTGAGTATCCTAGCCGCAGAGTTTTGAATATTTTGTAATCTGGAGATGAGGCCGGTAGGCGGACCAATGAAAAGGGTATTACAGTGCTTGAAGAGACAAATGCATGGACGACAGTCTCAGATTTAATACACATTTAATGTGAGACTGAAAGAAAAGTGTGGGGTCGAAGGTTACACTGCAGAGCGGCTGCCAGCAGCTAGCTCTCTGCAACTCTCACATGGTCGCCCACTGAAGCTAAGCAGGGCTGCGCCCGGTCAGTACCTGGATGGGAGACCACATGGGAAAGCTAGGTTGCTGCTGGAAGTGTTGTTAGTGAGGCCAGCAGGGGGAGCTCAATCTGCAGTCTGTGTGGGTCCTAATGCCCCAGTATAGTGAAGGGGACTCTATACTGCTCAGTGAGCGTCGTCTTTCGGATGAGAAGTTAAACCAAGGTCTCGACTCTCTGTTGTCGTTAAAAATCCCAGGATGTAAGAGTAGGGGTTTAACCCTGGCCTCTGTCCATCATGGCCTCCTAACTCTCCCCATATCATAATTGGCTTCATCACTCTGTCTCCTCTCCACCAGTCAGCTGGTGTGTGGTGTGCGGTCTGGCACAAAATGGCTTCTGTCGCGTCATCCAGGTGGATGCTGCAATTATTATTAATTATTATTATCATTCTTACCTAAAGTTATCCTGCTTTGAACATGTGTTTTCCCTGCCTTTCCAGTACTAGACTAAGAAGTGACACATATATTTAGTTCCAAATGAGGTCATTAATTAGCAAATAATGTAAATATTAGGAACATAAACATTAGTTGAGCAGGTTACATTGTAACCCGGTGTCCCAACAGCACGCTACCTGATGAGATTTGCAGTGATGAGCAATTTGGCTATTTGCACCTGACGAAACATAATAGAAATATAGCCATTCAGAAGCATTTAATACATATTAACCCTCTTTAACATTATAAAATGTACATGTTCAGTTCATAAGTTCAATTTCAAATAGGTTATTTTATTTTCAAGATCTGAGGTGAGCTATCTTCTGCTTTCAGTATTATAGCAATAAATGTCAAGTGAAATGGCATTCAAATTCACATTATTAGCATTTATCACTGAATAAAGCACGTGAGGTGTACCTGAGGTTATCATTGCCAGTTTTCTGTTGTTTACCTGTGAGAAATTAAAGCCATTCATAATATATCAATTAGAGGTGTTGGTTAGGACAAAAACTCCTTTCAATATGGAGAATATTCCTTTATCAGGTGCTGTTGCTTTTATGTAGGACACAGTTTAAATTACTCGCTCCTGTCCTCAATCTGGCAACCTGCGCTTGCGTTTGTTTTGATCCAGGAGTGCAATACCTAGTTCAAACATAAAGTGTCAAACTTACATACTGCACCTTTAGAAAGTAAATAACTTGTTTGTATTAATGCATTACTTTTAAAAGAATTTTCCACAACACTGATTATGAGCATCAGTCTGAATCTGACTTCTCTCCCTCTCAGAAATGGAAAGTGTGAATTTAGCACCACCAATGCAGCTATTAAAGACAATACCATTTATTCTGATCGTAAGTTAACAAAAGCAATATTTCCAGTTGAAAATTAGTTCTGAACACTAATAAATGTCATCCTGCTGTTTGTTCCTCAGACAACGGCACATTATCAGAGGGAAAGTTTCTGCTGTCCTGTCCTGACTGTCTCACCATAAGCTTCGTCAGTCAGTTCAAAAACGAGACCATTAAGACGCTGTACTTTTTCAGTAAGTCACAGACATCACCAAACACATGCAGCTCCAGAATGACATGTTCCTTTAAGGACCTGAGAAATGACTTCCAAAAGCATTTTTACAGCTGTTAAGGCAGTTTTCATTATTATCACATTAACTTTTATGTCACATGCTTGAATTTACACTTACTACGCTTACACTTTTTAACATTTTCTTCAATATATCAAACTAGTAACAATAACAAAAAACCCAGGTAGCAAAGAATTCTGGCCAGCATTTGGCCTAAAGCTGGCACAGCAGGTATTCGTCCGGCACTGTTATATAGCATGTGGGCCAAACATGACCCAGGTTTGGCAGAGGTAGTGTCTTTAAGGCGGCACACAAGACTTGTGGCCAGATATCAAATGTAGTATTTGGCCCAGATGTTAAAAATGTATATGTGGGCCACGTAAGCTTGGCCTAACTTGACCCACTTTTAAAATACATTCCACCAATTAGATCACTTAGAGAAAAAGCACGGCCATAAAGTGAAATGCTACATGGGTTTATCAAATTAACTGCAGTCGTGACACACCAACATATCTGGCCCAGTTCAGGCCCAGTTTTGGGTTATTGACTTGGCTGAGACTTGGTCCAGATATGGTCCATGTTTGACCCTTGTCTGGAAGCTAGACTTGGTCCAATCATGGACCGTAATTCACTGCGGCATTTGGGCCAAGCAAAAGCTGATTGTGTGGGCCAGATCTGAGCCAGAAAAAATTGCTATGGGGGAACCCAGGTAGCAAAGAATTCTGGCCCAGATTTGGTTTAAGGCTGGCACAGCAGGCATTCGTCCGGCACTGTTATATAGCATGTGGGCCAAACATGGCCCAGGTTTGGCAGAGGTAGTGTCTATAAGGCGGCACACAAGACTTGTGGCCAGATATCAAATGTAGTATTTGGCCCAGATGTTAAAATTATATATGTGGGCCACGTAAGATTGGCCTAACTTGACCCACTTTTAAAATACATTTAAATTCCACCAATTAAATCACTTAGAGAAAAGGCACGGCCATAAAGCGAAATGCTACACTGGTTTTTCGAATTAGCTGCAGTCGTGACACACCATCATATCTGGCCCAGTTCAGGCCCAGTTATGGGTTATTGACTTGGCTGAGACTTGGTCCAGATATGGTCTATGTTTGGCCCTTGTCTGGAAGCTAGACTTGGTCCAATCATGTACCGTAATTCACTGCGGCATGTGGGCCAAGCAAAAGCTGATTGTGTGGGCCAGATCTGGGCCAGAGAAATGTTGCTATGGGGGAACCCATGTAGCAAAGAATTCTGGCCCAGATTTGGTATAAGGCTGGCACAGGAGACATTCATCCGGCACTGAAATGTAGCATGTGGGCCAAACATGGCCCAGGTTTGGCAGAGGTAGCACTGTCTTTAAGGCGGCACACAAGACTTGGGCCAGATATCAAATGTAGTATTTGGCCCAGATGTTAAAAATGTATATGTGAGCCACGTAAGCTTGGCCTAACTCAGGGATGGGCAAACTCGGTCCTGGAGGGCCGGTGTCCTGCACAGTTTAGCTCCAACACTAATCAAACACACCTGAACAAGCTGATCAGTGTCTTCAAGATCACTAGAAATCTACAAGCAGGTGTGTTTGATTAGAGTTGGAGCTAAACTGTGCAGAACACCGGCCCTCCAGGACCGAGTTTGCCCATCCCTGGCCTAACTTGACCCACTTTTAAAATGCATTTAAATTCTACCAATCAGATCGCTTCGAGAAAAACCACGGCCATAAAGCGAAATGCTACATTGGTTTATCAAATTAGCTGCAGTCGTGACACACCAACATATCTGGCCCAGTTTAGGCCCAGTTATGGGTTATTAACTGAGACTTGGTCCAGATATGGTCCATGTTTGGCCCTTGTCTGGAAGCTAGACTTGGTCCAATCATGGACCGTAATTCACTGCAGCATGTGGGCCAAGCAAAAGCTGATTGTGTGGGCCAGAGCTGGGCCAGAGAAATAATGCTATGTGGGAAGTTATGCATTTAAAGAGTTCATTCATTTTCTCCTGTCAAGTGCATCCAAACCCAGCAGACACAGGACGTCAACATAACGTCAGATTGACATTGTACCCCAATATCATGGGGACGTTACATTTTGTTTTGAAAAATTGACACCAACGTTCATCGTCCAACCTAATATCAACCTAATATCAACCAAATATCAACGTCTAATTATGTTACAGCTTGACCCTGTGTGGACGTTACCACAAGACATTGAGTTTTGGTTGCCATACCTGATGAATAAACATCAGTATTTGACGTCAATATGACGTTGGTTTAAGATGTTGAAACAACTTTGGATTTTTGTCACTTTCCAACAAAACCTAAAATCAACCACAATTAACGTCATTTCACGTCGTTATTGGATGTCATAATAACATTGTCATAAGACGCTAACTAGACAATACATTTTGGTCACCTGACTACATGACCATAATCTAACCTAATATTAATACATTATGACATTGTGTGCCTGCTGGGAACTTCTATGAGTTTCTTGTTTGTGTTGAACTCAAAAAGATATTTTGAAAAATGTTAGAAACATGTAGACATTGACATTCAAAGAAGGAAAAACAAATAGTATGAAAGTTAATGGTTACCAGTTCCAGTGAACTGTTGCACCATTACAAAATCGCCACTTATAAGATTAGATTTCTCTAAAAATCAGTGATCTTCACTGCCTGATTGATATCCATATAAAGTGGGTCTCAGACTGGACAATAAGCCCTGCATTCATGTCGTTAAAATATGGAAATATATTTTACCCAAGTTTTTTTGATGGAGTTTCTGTGCTAGCCTGCTACTACTGATGCAGCATTAACACAGACTTTCATTGCGTTTCAGGCTTTAACAACTTAATGAATGCTTAAGTCTCATTTGATAGGCTTAATTGGTAGTATTTTAATTACCATTGGCTGAAAAACACTAGCTGTACCTATAGCCCATTAGATGAACTAAATTGGCTGTAGTGTATAAGTGTGTGTGTGTGAATATGAGTGTGTATAGGTGTTTCCCAGTGCTGGATTGCAGTTGGAAGGGTATCCGCTATGTAAAACATATGCTAGAGTAGTTGATGGTTCATTCCGCAGTGATAAATCAGGAACTAAGCCAAAGGAAAATGAATGAATGAATGGATGAACCACTAAACTGAACTACTGAATTTTTTAAATACTTTATGTAAAAGGCTTTTTTTTTGGTGATGGCAGCTTAAAGACGCCTCTCATATGGAGAATGAAGTCACATGCATTCCTCAGGTGTGAGTTTTACACAGACTTCAACAAAGTGTGAAAATCTTGATGGTTCTGTGCATCTCGTCTATCAAATCTGAGCTTTACTTTGTATTTCCTATGGATTCAAGTCAGGCGATAGGGTATACGCCGAGCTAGTGCTGTTCCCATGCTGATACACTTCTGGTGACCTGTTATTGTGAACTTTTTTCCATTTTATACGGTTCCTTATACAGCATAGATGTTGTAATGTCATTAAAATACATTCAGTAAAATAAACTTTAGCATTTATTTAGTTGCCCAAGCGTAAAACGAGACAAAAAGTTGATTACTCGCACGCGCCCGTCAGAATCAGCAGGCTAACGCTGAAGCTCCATTGAATATACTGGGGTAAAATAAATGCTCATATTATAAAGATATGGCGGGGGAAATGTCATTTAATGCACTGTTTCTTGTACAATCTGAGACCCACTTTAAATCGGATATCACTCAGCTAGTGGAGATCGCTGATTTTTAAAGAAAACAGACCTTAAACACACCGGATTTTGCATTGGCATTCAATTCGCCGGAAGCGCTTAACCCAGGTTACTGGCAAATTAAAAGTCCTATTAGCATGCTTCGGCATATACCCCATTGACTGGGCCATTCTACAGCTTGATTTTCTTTCTCTGAAAGCATTAGTGAGTTTGCTTGGCTGTATTTTAGATCATTGTCTTGCTGAAATGTCCACCCTGGTTTCATCTTCATCCTCCTGCTAATGTAGATGTTGGACTGAAGCAGCTGATATTCATTTACACTGAGGAAAGGTAGAAGTTTGCTGAAGAACTACTGAGATATCAGCTGCTGTCTGAGCTTTCACTGCCTTTCTACACCTGTCATTTCATTTTATTATACATAAATGTATCTGTAAACTAATTAGATTTGTTTTCTTTGCATATATGGATTTATTTGGTTGTTACCAACATCTAATGAAAATTTTAAGTCAACGGCATCTTTAGAAATACGTTTAATGAGAAAAATAGTGACGTGTTAAATGCTTATTTCCCCCACTGTGAATACACTTAGACCAGGGGTGTCCACACTCTGTCCTGGAGGGCCGGTGTCCAACCCTAATCAAACACACCTGAACCAGCTAATCAAGCTCTTACTAGGTATACTAGAAACTTCCAGGCAGGTGTATTAAAGCAAGTTGGTGCTAAAGTCAGCAGGACACTGGCCCTCCAGGACCGACTTTGGACACCTCTGACTTAGTATATTAAAAAAGCTCAATGTTTTATTTTCAACATGCAGACACAGCAGAAACTAAACAATTTTTTTTTTTTTTTTTTTTACTAAAATGAGAATGTGTGTGATGGTAAAACGTATTGATGTGTTTCTCCCTGCAGAAAGAGACAGTAAAGTAGAAAAAGTGGAGACAGACATGTACTGGAAGCAAGCTGAGTGTCTCGGGTTCAAGACTGAAGACCAGTACACTTATGATGGCGTAACAGGTCAGTTTAAAAGCCATATGAAGTGCTTTAAAATGTGCATTTTTATTTAGTGTTTGACGTAATCTCAACCGAAACATGAAGAGAGGGTGGGACATAGAGTAGCTCCTCCCCCTTTTCAAAAACCATCCAATGGTGTTTTGTTTTATCACCGCTCTGCCAGTGAGAGTGGTTGAGCTCAAGTGCATCAAATGAAAAGAAAATTAAAAGAGTCTTGAAGGGGGCGGGGCATGTCAGGTACTAGAAAGCAGTTGATTGGTTAAGATTTGATGAGAAACTGAAGTATGAGGTTATGTCAGGGGTGGGCAAACTCGGTCCTGGAGGGCCGGTGTCCTGCACAGTTTAGCTCCGACCCTAATCAAACACACCTGCTTATAGATTTCTTGTGATCTTAAAGACACTGATTAGCATGTTCAGGTGTGTTTGACTAGTGTTGGAACAAAACTCTGCTGGGACACCGGCCCTCGAGGATCAAGTTTGCCCATCCCTGGATTGTGTGAATAAAATAGTTGATCCTTTTATGCGAAAGTGACAAACTGCAAGCTTTGCATGTTTATAGTCAGCTAAATGTAAAGTTCGTCACTGTTTTATGAAACATTTGCTTATCCGCTTGTTAAGTGTGACGTCACGCAAAGCGGCGTCCGGGTCCAAGAGCTCTATTCAAATGCATGGGGAAACTCATGAAGTGGTAATAATAAAAGTTTACAAAGCGATTTAATACTTTCGAAAATCACGATCGCAATATATATGTCCATGCCTAATATCCGATGACCAGAAAGTGATGCATTTTTTATAAATTGTTAATTTTGGTATTTGTGATGCAGCATGCCCAGAGAATGTTGTGTACACTATGACTTTATATCAAATTAATTTTAAATTTAATGTGTGATATGAATTAATAGTGATCATAAACGAATGATTTCTCAACTCAAATGAATGGCAGCTTGGACCCGGAAACAGTGTTAAATACGTCACAAACACGTCACTACTTAACAAGCAGATAGATATCCTTAGAACTTAATTTCACAAGACCTAACTCCTGAGACCCAAAGATTTTTTTTCTTTTTTCTTTTTTTTTGTGATTTTCTACATCCTTCGGGTTAAAAAAAATCTACAATTTAGAGTTTTTACATTTAGTTTTTGTTTTTAATTTTACAGCAAGTCCACTGTAGTGGACCACAGGACCATTTTAATTCGAAACAACCGCCAAACTGTACAGGATATGGCTGTAAACGGATATTCATCCAATATTAATGTAACAAAAACTAAACAAAAGCCATTTTTTCCTGTTGTATTGAAATTCCTGAAACAGTTTAGTCAAAAAAAAAAAAAAAAAAAGAAGTGATGTTAATCCAAAACAAATTCAACATTAAAGCGATTTAAAACTGATTGTCATTCTCTAATTGTCTCTAATTGTCTGATTGTCAGACTCTAAATCAGAGTTTCTCTCAACTATCCTATGAAAAATCTTCTCTACTTCAGTTCTGCCTCATTTTTTAAAACATTTTAAAAGCTCAATTTTACATACCTCTCTCCTTCCCATAAAATGTGCTTTTTTGTATGTCGGCCATTTTGGATGCAGTGTAAAGCCTGATTTATACTTCTGCGTCAGGTGACCAGCGTAACTCACTGCGCATACAACGCGTGTGGCTGTGCATTTATACTTCTGCGCGCTGTCTCTGTCGGTCTGCATTATTTTAAGAATTATTTATTAAGAATTGTTTTAAGAATTATAATAATTTAGCTACTAATTTATTTATTTATAAACTTATTTATCTGTTTGTTTGTTTATTTAGTTGTTTATTTAGCTATTTATTTGGTTAATTGTTAATTTTTTAACATGACATATGTATATTTGTTAATCTGAATCACAAAAGTTGTTCAAAACATTTAAGTACAAATTTTAAATCTATTAAATATTCTTTCAATGAACATAAAATCACTTTTATAATAATAAAAATAATTAAAACAATTAAGTTGAGGCCAAAACGACATGTCTTTTCTTCAAGTCATATATTAATTAATTTACATTTAATTTTTTTATCTCTGTCCCTCATTGCAGAATTCTGTCGTGCTGCCCAGGATAGCTCATCTGTCCAGGAGCCTTGAAGTTTGGACCGATCAGATCAATAATAAAAGGCTGCTTTTAGCGTCTGAGTTTGTAAACATGAAATAAAAAGTGAAATTGAATAAAGGTCATTGTTATTAATAATCTTAGTGTGTTTGTTTTATTTAGCCACAACAAATTATTCAACAATTCTTATATGTTTTTTGTAAACAATAAGCAACTTAATTGTGAATACTTGTACAGAAATATATTCATATATTATTTGTACAGTTTAAAAAGTCAACTGTGCAAACTGAAATATTTACAGCACAATTTACAGTAACTTACTGGCAATTTTGGTTGTAAATACACTGTAAAAGCGCTATAGAAATAAAGGTGAATTTAATTGAAAGTTAAACAAATACCAAACTGTTAACAAATAATTATTACTGTTCTGTATTTTTATATTACAATTGCAATTATTAATTTGCTGTCACACTATGCTGTATAACTGCAAATTAACTGTGTTTATATGCTGCCAACTCTTTTACACAACTCTAATTTTGACTATAATGATGTTCACCTTTTTATACAAGAAAATTTTAATTGAATTGAGATCAAAATGAACATTAAACATCAAGATTATTGCACTTTTTTACAAACATGTTGAAAACATTTAAAGATGTGTCACTCATGATTATAAGAGAGAAAACAAAAAGGCAAAAATTAAAATGCAAAAGCATGCCAACATGTTAAAGGTCAGCAGATCAAGGAAATGTGAAGAGTTTTGCATGAATTACAGTTATGTAAATAATTGTTTGTTTCTTGGTTTAAAGATACATTTGATAGTGTAAATAATCTTATTAGCACTGTCGCCTCAAAGCAAGAAGATCGCTGATTTGAGTCCTGGCTGGGTCAGTGGCATTTCTGTGTGGAGTTTGCATGTTCTCCCTGTGTTGGCGTGGGTTTCCTTCGGGTGCTCCGCAGTCCACAGTTCACACACATGTGCTATAGGTGAATTGAATAAAACAAAAATTGGCTGTATGTGTGTGAATGTTAGTGTGTATGGGTGTTTCCCAGTACTGGGTTGCAGCTGGAAGGGCATCCGCTTACTAAAACATATGCTGGATAAGTTGGCGGTTCATTCCACTGTGGCGATCCCTGATAAATAAGCCGAAAAAAATATGAATTAATGAAAATACAAAACTTGTGCAAATTTAATGGATTCCTGTGCAATGAGGCCAATAGAGAACCTTGTTGTTAGAGAATCTCACCACTAGATGTCACAGTTTACATACAATACTCAATCAGAAATCACGAGGTCGTCTCTTATTTTGATATATAATAAAATATTCATATATGTGCCTGTGCATTTAGGCTATAAAAATTCCACATGCAAAAATCTCTCATTTTTTTCTTGAGCTTACTTTTCCTATTTTTCATTAAGCTCAAATGTTTAGGTTCAGTCATTTCGATTTCGTGGCAATGTATTTTATTGCAAATGTATTTTTTCAAATATATTTTTAGGTCAAAAACGTTTTATACTGTTTAATAAATAAACGTGTAGCTTTACATTCATTTTTCTACACATTACAACGTGTCTATTTATTTATTTGTTTACGGCAACAAATAAATACTCCATGACTTACAAAAAAACTATTATAATTCATAAATAAATAAACAAACATTCATAATTCATATTTAATAAATAAATACGCAAACAAATAAATAAATGAGTAAATAAATCTGTAAGTTCCGGCATAAATAGAATAATAAATTAATAAATAAATATGCAAATAAATAAATAAATTAGTAAATAAATCTATGAATTCATGCATAAATAAAACAATAAATAAATAAATAAATTAGTAAATAAATCCATAAATTCTATCATAAATAAAATAATAAATAAACAAATATGCAAATAAATAAACAAATGAGTAAATAAATCTATAAATTCCAGCATAAATAAAATAATAAAGAATTTAAATATGTAAATAAAAAAATAAATGTGTAAATGAATCCATAAATCCAAAAGTGTATGAATAAAATAATGAGTAAATAAATAAATATGCAAATAAATAAATACATAAGTAAATAAATCCAAAACATTTTGCATTAATAAAATAATAAATAAATAAATAAATAAATACACAAATAAATTAGTAAACAAATTAATAAATTCAAGCTTAAATAAAATATTAAATAAATAAATGTAAAAATCAGTAAATAAATGAGTAAACAAATCCATAAATTCATGCATAAATAAAACAATAAATATATAAATAAATAAATGAGTAAATCCATAAATTCCAGCATAAATAAAATAATAAATAAATATGAAAATAAATAAATTAATGAATAAATAAGTCCATCAATTTCTGCATGAATATGATAATGTATAAATAGATATGCAAATAAATAAATGAGTAAATAAATGCATAGTTTTCAGCATAAATAAAATAAGAAATAAACAAATAAGCTAATGAATAAATAAATTAGTAAACAAATCCTTACATTCCTGCATAAATAAAAAAATAAATAAATAAATTAGTAAATATATCCATAAATTCAATCGTAAACAAAATAATAAATAATTTAAACATAGACAATTAAAAATGTAGTATATTCACATTTTGTGAACTACTGCTGCTGTCATAGATAGTCTAGGTATTTATTTGTAAATTGATTTAATGGGTTGAAAAATAGTACTTACTTTATTTCTGTAGCTATTCATTAGTATAATCACTTTAAATAACGAAGCAGAGATTAATATAATATAATATAATATAATATAATATAATATAATATAATATAGTATAATATAATATAATATAATGTAATATAATGTAATATAATATAATATAATATAATATAATATAATATAATATAATATAATATAATATAATATAATATAATATAATATAATATAATATATACTTTCATCATCATTTCAAAATCGCATAAACAGAAACAAATTAAAACCAGAGTAAGCCAACCAGCAGCAGCGCCGTTGTCATGAATATTAATAAGCTAGCTGAATATTCATGAGCCGGACAGGTGGAGGAAGGCGCCGTTGCTGTTTGAAGGTGTGAGTGGATTATTTTTTTTAACTAAGTTCCTCGTGCGGTGTCAAGGCATCAGCTGACAACACGTTTCAACATAATGAATCCTGCTAGTTTGCGTTGGAGAAAGTAGGAGTCATTTTACAAAGGCTGTTGTCAAATGCTGACGTTACTCCAGCTCGTTTAGACGCGGTTCCTGTTGTTGTGTCGGGTCTTCTTGAGGAGTTTGCGAGTTTTTCTGAGGAATGAGGTGAAATGAGGCTCTGTCATGGAAAATTTTTATTTATCGCCGGGTTTTTGTGTATGATGATGTTAACATTCAGACACACGTCCAGACCAGGTGAGTGTCGATACCTGTACATTACTCCAAGTGGTTATAGGTAGATTACATTCATTATTATTGATATTTTATTTAGTATTTATGTTGTTATTGTCGTTTTATGTGTCAGGTTATTTAATAGACACTCTGTTGATTTTTTTAAATTGGCAAAGTTGCCACATTAACTCGCTGTTTGTGAGTGTTATCAATAAATAAATTTTAGATTTTGACTTATTATATAATATTTGTATATGTTATGTCATATTGGTGATGATTACAGAACCAGACTTTATTTTTTAATATACTCAATATGTTTTGTTTGAAAAATTATTTAAAAATGATAAAAAGACATTTCAATAAGTTACAAAGATCATTAAAACTCGTATATTCCTTCTAAACATCTGAATGATAAGTTAATAAGTTAAAAAGATCATTATAACTTGTATATTTAGTTAAAAAGATCATTTAAAACATATATTAATTAAAAAGATCCTTAAAACTCTTATCAGTTGTTCTGCTGTCGATCTAACCATCTAAAAGATAAGCTAATAAGTTAAAAAGATTCTTAAAGCTCTTATATTTTGTTCAGCTTTTGATCTAAACATCTGAATGATGAGTTAATAAGTTTAAAAGATCTTTAAAACTCTTATAATTTGTTCAGCTTTGATATAAATGATGAGTTAATACATTTAAAAGATCATTAAAACTCATACATTTCGTTCAGCTTTTGATCTAAACATCTGAGTGATTAGTTAATAAGTTTAAAAGATCACTAAAAACGTATATTTAATTAAAAAGATCCTTAAAACTCTTATAATTTGTTCAGCTTTCGATCTAAACATCTGAATGATGAGTTAATAAGTTTAAAAGATCATTAAAACTCTTATATTTCTTTCAGATTTTGATCTAAACATCTAAATGTTAAGTTAAATAAGTTAAAAAGATCATTAAAACTCCTATATTTTGTTCAGCTTTCGATCTAAACATCTGAATGATGAGTTAATAAGTTAAATCTGATCTGTACAGATGGTTGTTTTGAAGTTATTTTTCAGAAGTAAAATATATTTTTTCTTAGTACACTTGTTTCCAAATGCTGAGGTTTAAAAGTGTTAGCATATTAGAAATGTTGGAGTGAATTGTTGTGTGTGCGTGTGTGCATGCGTGTGTGCATGTGCACCACATATGCATCAAGCCAAAGAGGAACTTCTGTAACTCATAAACAAATGTGTGTTAACTCCACAAAACTTTATTATAAGATAGCAATATAGATCACAGCCTGTGTTTGGAATATTTTTAGTTTGCACAAAGTCAAAGAAAACTGTTTGAAGTGTCAACATTTTGTGGAAGGGGAAGAAAAAGAAATGCTCAAGTAAAAGTACCATTGATTTTATTTTATTTTTTATTTTATTTATTTTTTTGATTTATTTATTTTCGATCAAAAATATCATACATAAAATATCATTAACAAAAAAATACATTTCAACATGGTTTAAATGGAGTGGGATGAATCACAAGCTTATTAAGTTTATAATTAGCATGATTTGTCAAAAATGTAGTGCAAGTAGAGTAAAAGTATTTGTTCTTATCTGTCAGACTCCTGAAGTATGAGGTGAGGTGAAAAAAATCTTTGATCAGTTTAGGTGAAACTGCAAGCTTTGGATATTTATATCAGGTTTATCTTCTTAATGCGAATTTTGTCGCTGTTTTGGAACACTCTCTATTTTAACGGTCTAGGTGCAAAGTCTAAAGTGCATGGCGCAAAAGCATTAAGGGTGTTTCCGAATCCACTTTTGTTATTTTAAGGACAGAAAAATACGATCTGCGCCACGGTGCATGATCTAACAGGGTTGAGCTTATTTTCTTAATGAGTTCTGGGTGTGTTTTGAGAATAAACCAATCAGAGTCTCATTTCCCATTCCCTTTAAAAATCAGTTGCATCGTGCCATGGCGCATTTGCTGTTTACATGGCGGATTTTGTAAGTGGAAGACTGAACACTACACTAGTGAGAAAACAGTTAAACAGAGCATCTGCAGCGCGTGGATAAAGAATGAGCCTCCTCCAATCGGCCTTTACTTTCGCTTTCACTTTCTCTCTTTCGTGGATAAGAAAACGATGTTGTACGCACTCTACTGAAGACACCCATTTAGTTTATTAATTTAAATTTTTAATTAATTAAAATTAATTTCTAAGTTTATTAATTTAAATTAACTAAATTAATTAATTTCCAGCAAACGAATAAATCAGCAATAATAACGAAGTGTGGTAAAAAAAAAAACTGAGTTATATCCAAAAAAATATGGTCCAAAACCCAAAAGGTGGACAAAGCTTGTTTTAATAAAACAAATATAAATATGCATATAATAAATAATACTGCTAATAATAATAACATCATACAAAAGCAAGTTGTCATGAATGAACTGAAAAAGCCCCCAAGGTGAAGAAGGCATGGAGGCAGTGGTTTTTATATTTATGTAGAAAAGAATAATTTTTGTAACATTTTAATCCTTTATTCTTATTCATACGTAAAGATATTTGCGTGTTGCTATACATCCTGCGTGTTTTAAGCAATGTGTAAGCGAGGCATGCAACTAAAGCGCTCTGTGGTGGACTTTAGACCTGCTTTCAGCTGGTCTACTGATCAGTCTATGTTAGTTCCTCAAAATAGCAAAGTGGCGCAAATGGATTTGCTGTTACTTGGCAAAATCATGACTTGCGGTTATTTGTAATGACTTATTTTATATCCCTAATTGTACTGCAGTGTTTACACGTCTGTAACTCAAATCTGATGTTATTTTTGCTCTTTTTTTCCAGATAATGTGCCATCGCAGCTGCATGAGGTCTACGAGCGGCTACTGCGAGCAGAGCAGCGCGGGGAGGTTTTATCACAGGAGCTGCTGAAGGTGCTGGGTCATCTACAAAACCGCAGCATCGCTCAGTCTAATCTCAGTTTCAGCAACTCCTCAGGTCAGTAAAGCTCACTAGGGCTGCATTGACATCGTAATTTCCACATTTACATTTTTTAACAAAGATTAAAGTCAGTGTGAGCCGGAAGTTGCTAAGACTTTTATTTCAGTATGTTGATGTACTTCCAAGTAAAACGGAATATTGAGTAGTGGGCGGGGCTTTCTTTTTGCGCATCATTCCCTCATATGAATATTGTGGCTGACATCATCAGAGAAGGAGCCAATCCAAAAGCAGATGCTCAGATTCTGATTGAAGATTACCAAAACAAACTATTTTTATTGAATTAACTTGCCCTGATTAATTGTTCACCTAATGAATAGCAGTGTGTGCTAGCAAAATACACGTAGCGGACGGGCTCGCAGGGCACGCACCGCGGGGGGGCCCCGCGTGATTAGGGGGCCCCGCGTCCTCGCGATTTTCAATAATTGAAAATCCACCGGCAACCGCAATAATCAAACTCTTGGGAACAACTGTGGTCGGAACCAAAGTTCACACGTTTGTGTTCTCTGAACACCTCTCAAGCGGTGGACTACTTCATTCTGATTGCTTGCCGCCAATGTTGCCAACTTAGCGACTTTGTCACTAGATTTAGCGACTTTTCAGACCCCCCAGCGACAAATCTAGCGACTTTTTTTGTGTGTTATTGGATATTTTTAGACTGTCATTTGTCCATACTGTACCGTCCCTACTCTTCTCAACGAACTGCGTGTGATGCCGCCGGCCCCTCCCCCGCCTCACAGCACTGACAGGCGGCCCAGTCAGTCCTCGTACCGCAGCCTCTCCCACCTGCAGCCCGAGAGCAGATCACCCCTCTGCGTACCGACGACAAATGATTTAGCACAGGCAGTGTGAAGGTATTTCCCTTGTACAGTCAAACCGATCTGCTTCTACTTTATTTTAACAATTTAATTGGACCGTTTATTCTTTTCTTGTTCACAATCACAGATATTTTAGTGACAATTTCTGAACTTGTCTGAGTTTATTACATATGAGAGATTACTGCACATTCACTACACATCTATAATGATATACTGTATTCAAACAGCAATACATTTAGTTAAATAAACATGCTTATATAAAGTGTAGTGCAATTATAAATACCCCTTTATTAACCATAGGCTGTTAAACAAACAGAAAAGGTAAAACGTGATGACGTCAGTGATATGCAAATTGACGTATGACGTACCCCCCCCTCCTCTTCATCAGGGGGCCCCGTCAGCGATCCCTGCAGGGGGGCCTCCGCATTTTGCGCTACGCCACTGAAAATACACATTGTAAATTAAGCTTTTACACAAGACTTTAATCATTAACATTTAATGGAGCTGTGTTAGAGAGGCCAGCAGGGGGCGCTCAACCTGTGGTCTGTGTGAGTCCTAATACCCCAGTAAGAGTGAAGGGGACACTATAATGTCAGTGAGCGCCGTCTTTCGGATGAGACGTTAAACTGAGGTCCTGACTCTCTGTGGTCATTAAATTTCCCATGGCACTTCTTGTAAAAGAGCAGGGGTGTAACCCTGAAGTCCTGGCCAAAGTCCCTCAATTGGCCTTTACGATCATGGCCTCCCAATCATCCCCATTCACTGAATTTGGCTCTATCACTGTCTCTACACTCCACCAATAGCTGGTGTGTAGTGAGCGCACTGGCGCTGTTGTCCTGTGGCTGCCGTTGCATCATCCAAGTGGATGCTGCACACTGGTGGTGGTGTGGAGTGATAATAATAATAATTCTATACAATTTAAAGTGACATTTAAAGGCTTTACTAGGTTAATCAGGCAAGTTAGGGTAATTAAGCAAGTCATTGGCTGCGTCCGAAATCGCGTACCTCCATACTATATAGTTTTGCTGCACGATTAATCGAAAAAAGATTCTACGATTCTGCCAATCATATTTTCAAGTTCAGGAGAGAAGCAAAGGCGGTCGCACAAGTCTTAACATTCTTTTACATGCGTTGTTCAGCAACGTAGATGCCTCCTAATGGTGTTGAAAGAGTCGCTGTATTTATAAGGTATAATTCACCCAAAATTTTGTGCACAGACAGGGCCGGAGCAAGCTGAACTGCCGCTCTCGGCAAAGGATGGTCACGCCGCTCACAACCCTAAAGTGAAGAGGGTGGGGTGATGTCGCTGACGCCGCCCTCTTTATTCTGCAAACCTAGACACGGATATAACTGAGGGCGCGGGTGATAAGGGAAGTGTCGCGGACGCCGTCCTAGATGCGGATATAACTGAGGGCGCGAGAGGTGAGGGTAGTGTCGGGGACGCTGCCCTTTCTATTCTACCGCCCTAGGAGGCCACCTAGGTCGCCTCTATGGACGCGCCAGCCCTGGGCACAAAGTGATCGTTTTGGAGCCGCGCGTGATGTATAAACAGAACTTGGCAGTGAAAATAAAACCAAAAGCACGCACATCATTTAAATTATCTTATCGCATTTTAGAGTCATGATTGCGACAAGCATTTAATGTTTTTATGTCAAGGCGAACACAGAGTGTTGTACATGAGAATAAATGTTTAACAGTGTCATTATAACTACTCTAGTCCATATAATGCAGGAGGGAATCTGATAATGACAAATGTCTGATTTTACCAGTGAAAATATGGACTAATAATGTTGTCAATGATAGATTGCAAGCATATATCATAATTCAACTTCAGAATTATGAATAGTTGTATTCTGATGTCATTACTTTACTGTGAATTAATGACCAGGACACATTTAAAGTCTGTTCAAGTCCACCATTCAAAGTCTATTCAAAATTTAGCATTTTAACCAACAGCAGAGCTACACATAATATTATTGTTGTTGTTTGAGGATAACAATAATAATAGCCAACTCGTATTAATCTTTATTTTACATCTATAGAATCATGAGAAAATCCTGATCTTTACTTTAAGCAAAAAAATTTTGATTCTCATTTTTTTAAACATTCTCTTTATTTATTTTTTAACATCAGTACAAGTGATAACTTTTTCATACGTATACTTTTTTCCTTTTAAACACAAAGGTGTAGCATCACCTTACTATTATATGTATGAGATAACTAAAAAACAGAGAAATGTGGGGGAAGAAAAAAAAAGAAAGAAGAAGAGAAAGAGAGAAAAAAATAAAAATAAAATAAAGAAATTAAAGAACTATATAAGGGGGGATATTTGAAGTGTTTTACTAAAGTTCAGTCACTGCTCTCTTGTATTTTTCTTTTGTAATTGAACTTTATTATTTTATTTTGAACCTTTATACCCCACACAACATAAAATTCACAATACAAAATCAACATTCAGGAAAATAATATCAACCAATTATAATAAAAATAATAGCAAAACAAAAATTATAACAAATATAAAATAATACAAAACAATATAACAGACTGTCAAATTGACAACCCTTCAATTTTCTTTTCGTGTGCTCTCCAAATATTGCAAAAAGCTACCCCATTTCTGATTAAAAGTATGGGTGGAGTCCTGAACTCTTGCCAACATGCGTTCACATGATGCAGTAGAAGTCATCAGTTCAATCCGATCCTTAAAACAGGGAGTATCTGAGTTCAGCACCAGTCTCACAGCAATAATGCATCCTGCGACGACTAGCCCATGCCTGTGCTTTAGATATTCTGTTCTGTAAAGTGGATGTATCACCAAGAAGACAGACTCTTGTGGAATAAGGTAAAGGTTGTCCCAGCCATTTCTCTAGGTTTTGAATAACTCTTGTCCAGAATGGAGCCACCATATGACAGCTCCACTTTACATGTAAAAAAAAGTGCCCCTAGAATGACCACATTTCCAACAGTGGTTATTTTCATTAATCCTATTCTTTGCAGTATTACTAGGGTCCAGTAATATTGATTAATTATCTTGTAATGTATGAGTTTACTCCTAACATCTCTCACAGTACCCCCTATACCAGAAACTACTGCCTCTCATTCCCTCTCTTCAAATTCCACCTCCAGGTCTTTCTCCCAAATAATTCTGAAATGATCACTTTATAGATACATGTTATTTCCAGCAATCTTATAAACAAAATATGTGGTTTGCACCGACTCTGGCATATTTAGAAACCCTAATAAAACACTTTCTTCTGCTCCTGGCTTATATCCCACGGATCTTATACTACTATGCAGCTGTATATATTTCCAGAAATCCCCTTTATCTAATAGATTGAATTTGTCTTTCATGAAATGAATACAGTGCCCCTTGTCCATATAAATCATCAACTGTTTTCAGGCTTTTAATCACTGCTCTCTTGTTAAAGTATTCAATAAATGGATTCCATATTACATGGAAATTCTTTGTTTTATTTTTTAGGGAAAGCCTTGGCTTCTTAAGTTGCAGACAAAACACAACATCCATTATTAGTGTGGAGCAGGGGTCACCAACATGGTGCCCGCGGGCACCAGATAGCCCGCGAGGATCTCATGTGTTGCCCACAGGCCTGTTCTAAAAAGTAGCTCACCATAGCGCCACTTACCAGTAAGCTTCATCTAATATAGAAGTAATCATTTAAAAACGTAAATATTTGCATAGATATATAAAAATAAAGTGTTGCACATTGATATATTAAATACAGGGTATTTCCTACCCTGTTAAATCATTGTTGATAACTTTTGTGAGATCATTAACATGATCAATGTCTTCACATGGATGAATATTATTAATTATTACCAAAAACATAAAGTATAATTAAAAGTAAATTGAGCAAATTTGTTATTTGAGAAGTGTTTATCAAACTGGTAGCCCTCCACATCAATCGGTACCCAAGAAGTAGCTCTCAGTTTCATAAAGGTTGGTTACCCCTGGTGTGGAGCAACGTGGAGGATCTTTTCATTTCCAATTTAGTAAAATCAGTTTACGTGCCAAAAGGGTTATAAATATAATCACTGTACGCTGATTATTAGATAAATCTGCATCGTCACTGACACCAAATATAACTAAAATAGGCCCAGGGTGTATTTGTCTTCCCACAACTTCTAATATTAATGTGATTCTCATTTTACCCTGAATCGTGCAGCTCTACTATATAGTACACTAAAAAAAACAGTATTCGATGGGGATGTAACGGTATCAGAATTTCACGGTACGGTAATACCTCGGTATGAATGGCACGGTACGGTATTTATTGAATAATTTACAGGAAAAACAAAACTAATGAAAAGATTCGAAAAAAGTGCCAAAAGTGTTTATTTACCTTTGCATTGAACATATCAATGACATACAAATTAGCCATCTATCTGTAAGTTTCGAAACAGGAACTTAAATTTTTCCATTTTAATAACAAAAAACTATTAAACCATATATAAAAAAAATTGTTTTAATTTAGTATTGTTGAAAACTCATCACATTCAATATTTAATCACTCACTCACTTAGATAGAGATGGGTTTTTTAAGGAAAATTATCATATAACTATAATCTGGTAAAAGCTGGGATCTCTGGGCATGTCCCCTGCAATAGAAAAAAACCCCTCTCATTTGGGACTGAGGTTTCTGGGACAGAGAGATATGATTTAGCCAAGGTTGACAGCAGTGGGTAACATTGTGCATTGTCTTTCCACCACTTGAGAGGACAAGCCATGAGTGAGAAAGAGGTCTCTTTGCGGTTTTTAGTCGTATTCCCCGACTTGTATTTCACCACAGTCTGGCAGTGCCTGCATACTGTTTTTTTTCATTGTCTGTCACCTTTTCTCCTTTTTCGTATCTTTTTAGAAAGAAACCGAAATGCTTCCACACATCCGATTTAAAACCCGCTTTAGGTTCGATCATTTCCAGCTCTTTTTCTTCCCCGCTACTAGCAACACACTCCATTTCCGCATTACTGGATCTGTAGTGACAACAGATCGCAAAGGATGATGGCCACGCCTAGGCTGATGGGAATTGTAGTTCCCGCTACCTCCCGTTCGCTTCATTCGCCTGAGCAAACTTTTCTCAGAAATACAGTTTTATTGAGTCATGCGCCTACGGTAATATTGAAAAAAATTGCTATTGCGGTATGACGGTATTTACAATATTGTTACATCCCTAGTATTCGAGCCAAGTAGTATGTCCGAACTCATAGAATTCGAGAAACAGTATGTGAGAAGTACCCTGATGACCTACTACTTCCAGCGAGATTCTGAAGTGCGCATCTGATGCACGATATACTATGCCATGATGCACCGTGAGAGAATTCTTAAATGGGAGTGAAGTGATGCAGCTGACGTGGGTTGGTCATTTGATGATGACAAAAATGGCGGATGTAGTACATCCGAGTTCTCACATTCATACTGTACAGAACACAATTTTCTATTACATTTAAATTCAAATGCATTACCTACTAAGTAGTAGGCGATTTCGCATGCTGTCATTGTATTGACCTTATTCTAAAATGCGGAAGTGCGCCTGTTTTCGCGATTGTCTTAGAACTTCCGTTTCAGTCGCCTATGGGAGAAATGACAAGGAATAATAAACGGCAAAAAACGGTCAAACTACTTGCTCTACAAACAAATGTTTGCATGACTATACAGACCAAGTAGAATAATATAACAAGGAAATATCAGTTTGCAACATCAAACAGCGAAACGAGCAGTTTTTAATGTCTAAAAATGAATGGAAGTGAATGAGACCGGAAGTCTTGTGCCAAAAAGATTCAAATGGCAGCGCCCACTCGTCTGCGGAGGCCAATAACAGTGATTTGTTCTGTAGACAATCGAAGGGGGCTAATAATATTGACCTTAAAATGGTTTATTAAAAAATTAATAACTGCTTTTATTCTAGCCAAAATAAAACAAGTAAGACTTTCTCCAGAAGAAAAAACATTATAGGAAATACTGTAAAAAATGCCTAAATCTGTTAAACATCATTTGGGAAATTTTTGAAAAAGAAAGAAAATAGGGCTAATAATTCTAACTTCATCTGTATATTAAGTTAATTTTTGTTTTTGCTGAAATTTTCATGTAAATGGCCAATTAGTAATAATAATAATAATAAACTTTATTTGTATAGCACTTTTCCAACATACATGCAACTCAAAGTGCCTCACAAACAACAACAAAAGCATTAAAATAGACCACAAAAACTTATCACATATACTGAAATAAAAGCATTCATGTACACAAAATATAAGTATATATCAACATGATCACACACACAATAGTCCTTACATATGCAAGCACACACCATACATTACATACATTAACCTACAACAAAATAGATAAAATGTGTACACCTAACAAACTTGTTTAATCATACGCAATTTTAAAAAGATGTGTCTTAACACGCTTTTTAAAAACATGAATACTTGGGGATTCTTTCACTTCAAGGGGGAGACAGTTCCAAATTTTTGGAGCATAATGGCTAAAAGAAGTGCCGCCAGATTGCATCAGGTTTACAGGATAAAATTCTAAAAGTCCAGCACTAGAAGAGCGTAGCAAACGGTTTGGATTATATTTTGTTAAACACTCGGAAATGTAGGAAGGTGTCATGTTGTGTAGTGCTTTATACACTAATAAAAGAATCTTAAAATCTATCCTTTGGTGCACAGGCAACCAGTGTGATTCTATTAATACTGGTGTAATGTGCTCTCGTTTCTTTACTTTCATTAAAACTCTGGCTGCTGCTTTTTGTATCAATTGCAACTTCATTGTAGAACCCTTAGGTAGACCAGTATAGATAGCATTGCAATAATCAAGCCGAGAGAAAATAAAAGCATGAATTAATTTCTTAGCATCATCAAAAGATAGGGAAGAATGAATTTTGGCAACATTTCTTCAGTGATAAAAACATGTTTTTGTATCTTGATTAATATGAGATTTAAAGTTAAGATCACAATCGAAAATAACACCCAGGTTCTTTAATTCTTTTTTGGATTGTCAACCTAAAGAACACAGTTCTGCTTCAATCCTCTCTCGCTCAGGTTTTTTGCCCACAATAAGAATTTCTGTTTTATCTTTATTCAACTTTAAAATGTCCAATGCAAGTCTGTCATATTTTGTTTTATCTGCCTTTCAGCTATATTAGAAGAGCGAGTTCTTCGTCTGCTCTTGCCTTCGCAGCCGAATGCACTGGTGTATTTACCTCACCTGAAAGAGCACAAGGACAGTCTGAAACCCATCGTTCACCTGGGCAGACGACGCAAGGGAGGTCTGTCAAACATTTGCATTTTTGAGTTTGCTTTGTTTTGTTTTGCAATGCAGAAATTGGACATATTGTGTAAAAGAGATTTAACATAGACTTGCTTAAATCACACTGACCTGTATCTATTGCTCCCCTAAACATTTACATCAGCGTTTGAAATATTAGCATAATCCCCTTGAAGGCATATGCAAAGGAAGAAGGTGAGGTTTCTTTGAATTGCAGTGTTGTCATCGTGATGTACACATGCTGTGGTGTGGTTTAATGCAAAACCTCACCAATGTGAAACATTTAGCTGTCGTTGTGCTTGAAAAAAGTTGGTCCTAAATTATTGCATTAAAGAGTTTATTCGGTTTATTTCTGGTTGTGAATTGCATTATGGGATGTTGATCTCTGCTATGTCCACTTTTTGATGCTGAAAATTCAACTCTACAGTTTAACAGAGTAACTTTTACTGACATATTGGTAGTTTGAAATAATATAATGCAGTGGTTCTCAAACTGTGGTACCACTAGTGGTACACAGGCTTCCTTCTAGTGGTACGCGGAGGAATCACTATTTTAACCCTTTAACATGTCTGATAACACAGATGTGATCAGTAAATTGATTTTAATAGACTAAACCTTTTATTTTATTTTCAATTGTCTAATGTTTGTTATGTATTCTATCATTTGAAGCCCATGCGCAGTAAGCAGATCTAATTTCTAAATCCAATTGGAACATTTAATATACATGTTAGGGCCCTATCATACACCCGGCGCAATGTGGCGCAAGACGCGGCGCAATAGTCTTTTGGTAGTTTCAGCTTGCCGCAAGAGTCGTTTTGAGGCGTTGCGCTACGCTGTTTAAATAGCAAATGCATTAGCGCTCATTTGTCTGCCCATAGGCGTTCTGGTCTAAAAAGGAAGGCGTTCTGAGGCGGACCGCTGGCGCGTTGCTATTTTGAGAAACTATAATAGATTTTTCATTAGACCAAAACTAACCCGGTCTAAACTCCGGCGCAGAGTTGCGCCTCGCTTACACACTGCTTAATACACACAAGAGAGCAATAGGCAAATATCTTTACATATGAAAACATGTAAATATTAAGGATATATATAGGATATAATAAGAATAGATATAGAATATAAATATAAAGGATTAAAATATTACAAAACATTATTATTTTCTAGCATAAATATGAAAAATCACTGCTTTTATGTCTTCTTCATCTCGGGAGGCTTTTTCAGTTCATTTATAACAATTTGCTTTTGTATAATGTTATTATTATTAGCAGGATTATTTAATATATCGATATTTATATTTGTTTTATTAAAAACAAGCTTAGATTTGTCCACCTGTCAGGTTTTAGACCATATGGGGCATGGCAGGTGTATTTGGAAATAACTCAGTATTTTGACCACACTTGGTCATTATTGTTCATTTATTCATTTGCTGGAAATTAGAACTGAGTTTAGAAATAGTTTTGAAACAAATCTTTGCGCTTAACAAACACAACTAATTATTTATAGACTAATTGATGTCTGTGCGTAAAGGTTTCCCTATCCAAGAGCGAATGTGAAAGTAGATCCATTATCTCTCATTCTCACGCAGTAGATGCTCTGTTTAACAGTTTTCTGTTAATAAACTGTTAACTGTGAACTGTTTGCTTGTGAAATGCTCATTTTTTCCACTTAGACTTACTTTGCGTCCTGTAAATAGCGAATGCGCTCTTGGCACGACACAGCTGGCTCTTAAAGGGAATGGGAGATGAGACTCTAATTGGTTTATTCTCAAAACACACCTATAACTCATTAAGAAAATAAACTCAACCCTTTTAGCCCATGCACCTTGGCGCAAAGCGCATTTTCTCGTCCGTAAATTAGCAAAAACGCGTTCTGACAGGCCCTGAAAGCGTTTGCGCCCTGCGTTTTGCGCTCTGCGCATGGACCGCAAAATAGAGCCCTTAATGTTTAGATTTCAAAGATATGCAAATAAGTTATATGTAAACACAACTTATATTTCAAAATTTATCATAAAGAGATGAATATGAATGAAATATGGCCTCTATTTATGAGGTCCAAGCAACATTTTAAGGTTTTGATGAGTCAAAGTCAGCTTTATTGTCAATTCAACCACATATACAGGACATATAGAGAATCGAAATTACGTTATTCTCAGACCCTAGGTGCCTAACATATAATGTTAATGCAAAAAGTTTTAAAGAAGTTTTAAAAAAAGAATTTACAATAAATACAATTATACATAAAATGTAATCTAAATATTTACCTAAAATTGAGTCTTAATATATACATAAAATGTAATCTGAATATATACATAAACTGTAATCTAAAGAATAATAAAAAAGAAAGAATAAAAATTGTAATCAGTACAATACAATACAATACAAAAACATTAAGGGCATATGGCAATGAGTGCAAACCAGAGTTGTGCAGATCGAACCGTATATAGTGCAAAAAGGCTTGTAAACATGAGAATTATCAATAGGATACTTAATGATAATACTTTACATTTAAGTACGGCAGTTTTCTTACTTTTAAAGAATAGTGACAATGGTTAAAGTGGCTGACAATAATAAGTATGCGTAATAATAGTAATTAATATGCTTTGTTTTTGAACTGTGCAGAGCTTTAGCTGCTTAATTAGGTCAACTACACTACTGTATTTTAATACCGGTCATTATAGTGGTACGTGAAGTGACGTTTTTCTGAGGTGGTACTTGGTGAAAAAAGTTTGAGAACCACTGATATAATGTATAAGAAGTAATGGAGAAATACGTCTGTGAAATAGCAGAAAATTTGCTGGCAGTTTATTACAACATTTCTGTAGTGTAATATACAACACCAAACCAAATAATTGGGTATATGCCGAGCTAGTGCAGTTCCCATGCTGATACACTTCCGGTGACCTGTTATTGTGAACTTTTTTCCATTTTATACGGTTCCTTATACAGCATCGATGTTGTAATGTCATTAAAATACATTCAGTTAAATAAACTGTAGCATTTATTTAGTTGCTCAAGCGTAAAACGAGACAAAAAGCCGTTTACTCGCACGCGCCCGTCAGAATCGGCAGGCTAACGCAGAAGCTTCATTGAATATACCGGGGTAAAATAAATGCTCATATTATAAAGATATGGTGGGGAAAATGTCATTTAATGCACTGTTTCTTGTACAATCTGAGACCCACTTTAAATCGGATATTACTCAGCTAGTGGAGATCGCTGATTTTTAAAGAAAACAGACCTTAAATGCACCGGATTTTGCATTGGCATTCAATTCGCCGGAAGCGCTTAATCCAGGTTACTGGCAAATTAAAAGTCCTATTAGCATGCTTCGGCATATACCCCATATAGCTCATTAAACTATTAAAAATGCTAATAAAAGTCTCTTTTTAAAACTTTTCAAGGTTAAAATTTGTTGGTAGAAAGATCAAGCTCTCATAATGCAATTCAAATGCATAAATAAATGTTTTATTTAATATTTACGGATAGTTTACAGATATTACGGATATACTTATGACTAATTTGTGGATCGTTTTTTACAGTGTAGTTATAAATTAAATGAAACAAACAAATAAATAAATAAATAAGATGATGATGGTAACGAAAAGCAAATATATCATGCATATTAACTTCTGAATGCATTGCAAGCCCTGCAAATCTAATGTTATATACACAGTTGAAGTCAGAATTATTCGCCCCCCCTGTTTATTTTTCCCCAATTTCTGTTTAACGGAGAGCAGATTTTTTTTCTCAACACATTTCTAAACATAATGGTTTTAATAACTCATCTCTAATAACTGATTTATTTTATCTTTGCCATGATGACAGTAAATAATATTTGACTAGATATTTTTCAAGACACTTCTATACAGCTTAAAGTGACATTTAAAGGCTTAACTAGGTTAATTAGGTTAACTAGGCAGGTTAGGCTAATTAGGCAAGTTATTGTATAATGATGGTTTGTTCTGTAGGCTTGAAAAAACATAGCTTAAAGGGGGCTAATAATATTGACCATAAAATGTTTTTAAAAAAATGTATAACTGCTTTTATTCTAGCCGAAATAAAACAAATAAGACTTTCTCCAGAAGAAAAAATATTATCAGACATACTGTGCTAATTTCCTTTTTCTGACAAACATAATTTGTGGAATGTTTAAAAAAAGAGAAAAAATTCAAAGGGGGCTAATAATTCTGACTTCAACTGTTTTCTACTGTATGTATACCAACAGGTTATTTGACTGTATTTAAACACTGTAATGCAATCACCATAGGAGGACAAGCTGACACTCAGTTTTAACTGTTCACACAGTGTCTATGGTGTTCGGCGTGCCCACAGTTCACAGGCAGAAACAGAGTTATCTAGTGAACACACTCCAATCTCTGCTTTTTGACCTTTCCACTGCACAGAAGAAAGATATTGTCATTGTAGTCTTTGTTGCTGAGGTAACTTTTGAACCCTTGTGCTCTTTGCTCTCTTAAATCACTTCTGGCTTTATCTCTTTTATTGCTCTGTAAAGGTTTACATGGGTTTATGATATTACACCAGGGTTTTATTTTCCTTTTAACCTCTATGTTTGCTTGGGTATCATGGTCCATTTCTGTAATTTTCTTCTTTTTTTGTGTAATACTTTTTATTTAAGCTTTTTTTTTTTTTAAGCACCATGTTTTACCCCTTTTACAAGATAGTCTCCAGAATGTGTTTGTTATGTTTCAGCTCAAAATACCCATCAGATCATTTATCATATCCTGCAGAATCTGCCCATGTTGGTGTCTTGAGTACTGTGTAGCTGTTTTTGTAGCCTGTAGCTTTAAATACAGATGAGCTGCTTCTCCCCGCCCACGGTTCCCACGTGAGTGTCTGCTTCTCCTGCGTTACGTCAGATAAACAGCAGTCAGTGATAGAGACAGACACGGATGAAGCTGAAATACAGCTCAATAATCCAAAATACCATGTAAGCTTATCTCATATATTTGTGGTGGAGTTTATTCAAGCCTTTCTGAAATGATGAGTCAAACACAAAAGCCGTTTGCAGTACACTGAAAATTCACCAAATGTCTATATGGAGCATGCACTTTACATATTCCAGTGATTTTTAGCATAAATTGAAACGTGTGTCATTTTGACCTGTGCAATATATTTATTGTTATTCCCACAAATATATGCAACATAAAACCATATGTGGTCCACATATCATCAGCTGGTGTGGCCATTAATATAACTCATTCATTCATTTTCCTTTGGCTTAGTCCCTTATTTATAAGTGGTCGCCACAGCGGAATGAACTGTCAACTATTCCAGCATATGTTTTACACAGCGGATGCCCTTCCTGCCACAACCCAACACTGGGAAACACCCATACACTCTCACATTCACACACACTTATACTCTATGGCCAATTTAGTTTATCCAATTTCCGTATAGCGCATGTGTTTAGACTGTGAGGGAAACCGGAGTACCCGGAGGAAACCCACACCAACACGAGGAAAACATGCAAACTCCACACAGAAATGACAACTGACCCAGCCAGGACTCAAACCATCGATCTTCTTGCTGTGAGGCGACAGTGCTAGAGTCACCGTGCCGTTATCATTAATGTAGTTAACTTTATAATTATCTTTATAATATTGTTCTGGTGTGAATGGGACCTAATTAGTTTGTAGATAGACAGATTTTCTAGATCAGGGCTTCTCAAGTACCACCTCAGAAAAGAATTGTCTCTCCAAGTACCACTATAATGAGCAGTATTGAAATACAGTAGTGTAGTAGGCCCGATGAAGCAGCTACAGTACTGACAGTTCAAAAAACAGGCAGATTAATTCCTATTAAAATGTAATGTAATGTAATGTGTATTTATATAGCGCATTTATTGTGTATGGCCATACACCCAAAGCGCTTTACAATCATGAGGGGGGTCTCTCCACACCACCACCAGTGCGCAGCATCCACTTGGATGATGCGACGGATGCCACAGGACAACGGCGCCAGTGCGCTCACCACACACCAGCTATTGGTGGAGTGTAGAGACAGTGATCGAGCCAATTCAGTGGAGGGGGATGATTGGGAGGCCATGATCGTATGGGCCGATAGAGGGACTTTGGCCAGGACACCGGGGTTACACCCCTGCTCTTTCACGAGAAGTGCCATGGGATTTTTAATGACCACAGAGAGTCAGGACCTCAGTTTAACGTCTCATCCGAAAGACGGCGCCCACTGACAGTGTAGTGTCCCCTTCACTTTTACTGGGGCATTAGGACTCATACAGACCACAGGTTGAGCGCCCCCTGCTGGCCTCACTAACACCACTTCCAACAGCAACCTAGTGTTCCCTAGTGGTCTCCCATCCAGGTACTGACCAGGCTCAGCCCTGCTTAGCTTCGTGAGTAACCGGTCTTGGGCTGCAGGGTGATATGGCTATTAAAAATATTTATTATTGTCAGCCACTTTTAACATTATAAATAGTTTGAACATTAACACTGTACTATGCCTATATGTAAAAACAAACAAACAAACAAATAAAAATAAACATCATCATTTAAATCAAAATATGCTTTCAAAAGTTAAAAATGAGAGGTTACTGTTCTTAAAAAGTAAAAAACTTAAAAGTATTTACATATAGTAACTGATATATTAACACCTGGAAATGTTGCCTGGACCTCAGAAACATAAGCCCCTTTCACACAATGATACCGGTAAATATCTGGAAAATTTCCGTAACGACTTTACCGGTAAATTCAAAAAAGCGCTGTTCACACAGTCGAGGACGTTACGGAAATTTTCCAGAAAAGAGCATTCACTCATCCATTCCCAAATACCGGTAAATTCTGACATCATTAACCAGAAATGAGCTTTAAACGGCTGCACTTGTATTTTTAAACATTTGACTACATTACAAACTCTGTGGATGGATCTGTATTGTGAACAACTTCGATGAAAACATATGGAGGATCCCTTTCGCATGTCAAGATGTTCATAATATGTGTGTGCTGGCGTTCACGGCTGTTTCACGGGCACACACAAAGCTTGAAGGTAAACAAACAGCGGCTTATTATAAGCATCTTATCGATGATTATTTACACAGTTGGCATTAAGAAGAACATTCTACTTCTAGCAGCTAAATGTGTCTGGGAAAATATTCAAAGGCTTTAATTCTCATAAATCGCGCGGACGAGAATGCGTTTGACTGTTCTGATTGGCTAAAGCAGTCAGCACGTTCTAGACATCCACATTCTCGTCCTGGAAAATAGCCAGAACGAATTTACCGGTATTTTCAAAAAGGGCCTGTTCACACATACACACCTTTCCGAAAAATTGCCGGTAATTTTCCGGAAAGGTCTGTATGTGTGAAAGGGGCTATAGGCTGTCATCATATTCACACAAAAATGATTTTTGATAAACTTTGAAATATACATAGCATGTACATATGACATATTTGATTCCTCCGTGTACCACTAGAAGGAAGCCTGTGTACCACTAGTGGTGCATGTACCACAGTTTGAGAACCCCTGCTCTAGATTTTTGTCTGTTTGTTTCATCTTTGTTCCTCTGCTTAATGGTGCACTTTCTACGGGTCACTAATATCTTTGACTGTTTTTTCAGGTTCTTCTCTATTCTTGTTTTTGAATGAAAACACCTAATGATTATTTACATTACGCACTACTGTTAAAAAAGTTTGGGGTTGGTTGGTTGGTTGAATAAAATGTTTTCGAAAGGGGCCAGTTTCGCTTATTAATATCAAAAATAGAGCTCAAAGCTGTCATT
>NC_133189.1:53670000-53677500 GCF_049306965.1 Danio rerio
AATGTAAGTCTATGAGACCATTTACACATGCTTTTTACACTTAAACTAGTAAATAGATTAACATAGACTAATATAAATAGAGTAATATAGTCTGTTAAATATCCTAGATGACTCTCGGCTCCCTTATTTATGCTAAATAAAAATCTATAATGCTATTTACACATGCTTTTTACACTTAAACTAGTAAATAGATAAACATAGACTAAAATAAATAGACTAATATAGTCTGTTAAATAAGCTAGATGACTCGCAGCTCCCTTATTTATGCTAAATATAAATATTTGAAACTATATACACATGCTTTGTATAGCCATATAGTCTAAAAAAATGGACTAGAGATAGGCTAAAATGGTCTGTTAAATCATCAAGGTGACTTTCAGCTTCTTCATTCATATGATACTATGCTTTTTACAAGTTACCTATTATAAATAGATTAGTAATAGACTACAGGAGTCTAAAATTATCTGTTAAATCAGCTATGTGACTTTCAGCTTCCTTATTTATGCTAAATATACATCTGTTGTACTATTTACACAGTCTTGTGTTTGTGTACACATGTTTATACTCAAACTAGTAATTAGACTAAAAATATATTAAAATGAATAGACAAAAATAGTCTGTTAAATAAGCTAGATGACTCTCGGATCTCTTATTTATACTAAATATAAATCTGTGATGCTATACACAAGTAAATAGACTAAATAAATTGAAATCCATTCTCGATCCCCGGGTCTGACGGGAGCACTTTTAGCTTAGCTTAGCATAGATAATTGAATCAGATTAGACCGTTAGCATCTCTCTCAAAAATGAGTTTTGATATATTTTCTATTTAAATCTTAATTCTTCTGTAGTTACATTAGGTACTAAGACCAGCAGAAAAGGAAAAGTTGCTACTTTCTAGATCGATATGGCTTGGAGCTGTACTCGTTGGAGTAATGTCTGTACTCTGGAGTAATAGTCAAGGAACTTATGATGCCCTACGATGACTGCAGCAGGCGCAATGATATTACACATCGCCTGAAAATCAATATAACAAACATGACCCCCTACTTGCTCAGGGAGTGTTTGTTGGTTGAAAGTTAGCTAACTGGGGACTATTTTCAGGCACTGCGTAATATCATTGCACCTCCTGCAGCCATCGTAAGCTAGCAAATTGGCTTGATTCTTACGCCGGAAGGAGAGTATAGTTCCTAGCCATATTGATCAAGAAAAAAGCAGCTTTTCTATTCATTTTTCTTTGGTCTATTAAGTACAGAAAGGTCAAGCTTGAAATGGGAAAATGATCAAAACTCTTTGGTCATTTTTGAGTTGATGCTAATGGTCTAATCCGATTAATGATTTAAGCTCAGCTAAGCTAAAATGCTCCGCTCAGACTCAGAGATCAGCTGAATGTATTTAAAAACGTTTTAAAAAACTCAATTGTTTAACTCTACAGTTGTAAAATAAGTCTATTTCAAAACAGTTGTGGAGTGCTCCATTAAATGTATGGTAAAAATCCCTTTTTCTGTCCCTGCATGAGTTCTCATATTGTGCTGTACATTCTAGGCAAGCTTTTCCGCTCGTCAGATCTGCCAATAATTGTGGAGTTCATCCTGATGTTCCACAGAGACAAGCCCATCGACTGGCTGCTCGATCACTTCCTGTGGGTTAAAATGTGTAACCCAGAGAAAGACGCAGTAAGTTTTAAAGGGCACCTAGTGTACCCCTTTTTAAAGATTTATTATTAATATTATGGTTCTGAGTGTGCCAGTTTAGGTTCAGTTTAAAACACAGTTAAATTTTTTTTATTATAATGTGTTAAAAAGTTTCATGTTAGGGGTGTGTACACAGCTCGCTGTTTAAGGGGTGTGTTGCTTCACATGAAAATTAGTTTCCAACATAACAAGGGGGCGGAGCCAAGAGCTCCCATGCTTTGTGTATGGCAACAGACAGGCAGACAGAGAGAAGCAACATGAGTGAGAGGATCAGCATTCAGCCGTACATGTACAACTCGGACACAGACCAAGCAGAGACTACAAAATCATTTGTGTCTTCGTAAAGTTTTACAGCCAACTGTGTGCTAGTTTAAAGTTCCGAGCTTGTACACTGAGACTAATAACAACGCACACTGAATTAACTTTGACGGAGGCTATAACTAAAGGGCGTCACACACCGGATGCACAGCTCAAAGCCGCGTCACGGCACACCAGACATGCACGTTTGCATGTTTTTTTTTAATTAAACTATTCAGATGGCACGGTAGAAATATGAACAGTGTTCTGAGTCATGGCTGAGCACCGCAGACAGGTGTGTACCCTGATAGAAACCCATGTTTACAATTCTAAAATGCATGGCTCTGCACGTCGCTGAGCTGCTCTTTTGGTGTGCGACCTGCTTAAGGCAAGTTCATTATTTCCAATGGAGGGACATGCATATGAGGCAACGTGCTCGAACTTTCTAGCTGCACCTACTGAAGATGGCCGGGAGCTTCTGTGACCGTGGGAAAGGCAAACAGCTGAAGTGTAAGGAAGATGCAATGAAAAGTACACAGGTTTGCAAACCTACCTTAAGTTACAAACAATGGCGCTGATGAGAGCGATCATGTGGTGAATGTTAATCTTGTGTTGAGCCCAATGAGCCTTACATCTAAAAATAGAGCAAGGGTGTTTCTTTGGTGACATCGCTTTGACTCACATGCTGAAAATGGCGGATGTAAAACAACAAACTGAGGATGGTGATGCGAGTCAGTCATTATCAGTGGGCGGGGGGACCGCAATCCTACGTCAAGTTGCGGTCGATCTAAAAAACGCTCCAATTGGTCCACCGTTTTTATGTTGTTAAATTAAAAAAAAAAAGGACTGGGTGTGTTTATATCACCCCAATATGATGGTCTATACACTTTACCTACACACTAGCTGTCTGTCCAAACAGCTTGAAAAGTAGATTTTTCACCATAGGTGCCCTTTAATATAATATTTAAAGGAGTCTTGGACTGTCCTAATTTAAAGTCCACTTATATTATCAGCATTTTTGATCAAAATTTAGAAGTAATATTGTCTCTCGTTTTGACTCCTCATCTGAACTGAAATTGTCAACTCAGAAGTACATGCCCACTGGTCTGATTGGCTAACAGTTTTTAATATTTAAATATTTTTAAACGTTTGATAGTAGATTTGTTTGTCCATCGATGTAAATTCTACATGTATTGACAACCTACATCACATTCATAGATGGACACACTGCTTTAATTTAAGTTTGTTTATTTGATTGATTGATTGATTGATTGATTGATTGATTGATTTGATTGATTGATTGATTGATTGATTGATTGATTGATTGATTGATTGATTGATTGATTGATTGATTGATTGATTGATTGATTGATTGTAATTTAAGTGTCGTTCAAATGATTTAAGTTTGAATCGATGGGCAGAGCTAACAGTTAATGCTATAGAAGTGTACATTAATCTTATTTTGTGGAGGCGGAGTTTAGCACATTATTATGTAATAGTTGTTATTTACTGTCTTGAGCAGGGGTCACCAATCTCGTTCCTGGAGGTCTGGTGCCCTGCAGGGTTTAGCTCCAACTTGCCTCAACACACCTGCCTGGCTGTTTCAAGTATACCTAAGACCTTGATTAGCTTGTTCAGGTGTGTTTGATTAGGGTTGGAGCTAAAATCTGCAGGACACCGGACCTCCAGGAACAAGTTTGGTGATCCCTGGTCTACAGTATACATTAGTGAGCGGGACTAAACAGGCAGTGATCTACTAGTAGGCGTTGATTTTCTTCCATGGAGTTTAAATACATGTAATAAATGTGTTATTTCCAGACTTTGGTGTGAATTGGTTAGTGGGGTAAACAGGAAATAATGTAAAAGTGGGCGTTCATGTATCTGTAGGCAGAGTTTAGCCACAATATTATTTAATAGTCCTTATTTACTGATTATAGTGTGAATTGGTGGGTGCAGCCCATCATTATTAATTAACCCTACAAACTATTGTATCACAGTGTTAATTTTTACAGCTATTTTTGATTTAGCTTTAGACTTATTATTTATTAATCATGGTCACTTTTTAGTCTTTGTAGTTTTATTATGTACTTTATCACACTATTATGTAATATAGTGATTATTTATTGACTACAATGTAAATCAGTAGGAGGGGCTAACAGGTAGGGATGTTGAAGTGGGTGTTGAATTTATTTTGTTGAGGAAGATTTTAGCCACATTAATAAAAGTTGTTTTTTACACACTACAGTGTGAATCGGTGGGCGGGGCTAGCAGGCAGTAAGTGGGCGTTTATCTTCGTTTATGGAGGCGGGGTTTATCTACACTATTATGTGATAAACTGGCACAGTCACAGCTTGTTTTAACAGATAGGCTTCAATATATGTCCCTTAAGACTAAGTTCTGAAACTTTCAGTACATGATGTTTTTATAGTACAATTATCTTAAACGTCAAAAAGATTAAAGATATTTAGATTTCTTTGTCATTGGATTAAATCTTTGCACTTAGAAACACTGCAGTAATGAGAAGGCCCGACTGAAGAGAACCCACAAACCCTCCCTGTTTCAGCATGTCGGTCTGCATTCCTCTCTGCCCGGTAAAATTCAAAACCTGAGGGTAAGAAAAACTTCTTCCTGCATGCCATTTTCATGTATATGTATATGTTAGGGTTTTGTTTACTAAAATGGAAACAACTGAATGTTGTTTGCTCAATAATAAGCATTAGTATGTTATTATTTACAGTAGCTAATATACTCCATCGTGAGGATAAGAAACACAAGGCACAGTCAAGGTCTTATTCAGGGTTTTTTAATGGGAAATACATCCTTTTAGGTCCTTTAAAAGTGCAGGTGTTACTAATTATTAGGGGATTCCTAAACTAATGTGTTTTGTTAGTTGTAAAGTAACACATGGTGACTTCTATGTATATATTATATTTGAAAATATTGAGAATATTATTTATAATATTGAGAAATATGTGAAAATGTATAAAAATTAACATGACAACTAATCATTTAGTTTTTATAAATAACAATAGTTTTTGGTTAAAAATAAACCTGTTTTTATTTATTTTTATTTAATATTTTTTTCATGATTGACTTATTACTTTCTGACTTGACCTATTTACTTACTGATTGACTTACTGACTTATTTACTTACGTACTGACTGACTTACTGACTTATTTACTTACTGACTGACTTATTTACTTACTGACTGACTTACTCATTTATTTACTTACTGAGTTTACTTACTGACTGACTTATTTACATACTGACTGACTTACTGACTTATTTACTTACTGAATTATTTACTTATTAACTTTACTTACTGACTGACTTACTGACTGACTTATTGACATTCTGACTTACTGACTTCTTTACTTTACTTATTGACTGACGTGACTTATTTACTTACTGACTTACTGATTTACTGACTTATTTATTTACTGACTTTCTGACTTTCTTTCTCCCTTACTGACTGACTTCCTTACTCACTCACTGACTTACTTATTGACTTACTGACTTACAGTACTTTACTGACTTTACTTACTGACTTATTTACTTACTGACTGACTTATTTACTTAACTTACTGACTGACTTACCGACTCACAGACTTACTGACCTACTGTTTTTCTTCTTCCCTTACTGACTGACTTCCTTACTGACTTACTTATTGACTTACCGACTCATTTACTAACTGACCTACAGTACTTTACTTTCTTTACTTACTGACTTACTGACTTTCTTACTGACTTATCTACTGACTTACTTCACTTACTTTTCCTACCGACTGACTTCCTTACTGACTTCCTTACTGAATATCTACTGACTTTATTTACTTACTCATTAACTGACATATTTACTTACTGGCTTACTGACTGACTTACTGACTTATTTAACGTTACTGGCTTACTGACTGACTTACTGACTTACCAATTTACTGACTGACTTATTTACTTACTGACATACTGACTGATAGACAGACAGACTTATTTAAATACTGACTTACTTGCTGACTAACTGACCGACTTAACTTACTAACTTCACTTACTGACTTATTTACTTACTGACTGACTTACTGATGTCTTTACTGACTCACTTACTGACTTATTTACTAGCTGACTTACTTTTCTGACTGACTGACTGACTCACTGACTTACTTAATTACTTACTTTACTTACTGGCTGACTGACTAAGTTTAGTTTCTGACTTATTTAGTTACTGACTTACTTACAGACTTATTACCTAATAACTTACTGACTTTCGGACATACTATCTGACTTACTTCTTTACTTATATACTTGTTTCCTTACAGGATAAAGATTTTGGGAAGCAGGTGCTTTTTAAAGGCCACTCAAACCCATCTGCAGTTCTCAGCACCACCCTGGAGCAATATCAGACTCACTCTCTGGAAAGAGCTTATAACGGAGAGGACTTCTTCTGGGGTCTCACACCCAAACGCGGAGACTACATCCTCATCACTTTCACCAGACCTCAGGCCATCAAAGAGTGAGAAAACAACACAATCATTTAATTTTGCTGATTTCATTTTCATTGATTTACTTATGAAGCACTGCTACAGTCCTATAAGAGGTAATAGGGAAAGGACAAATGAATAAGGTGGAGGGTGAAGACCGCCAAATAAGGGCACAGATAAAGTGAAATAAGCAGTCATTTATTTCTAAAAAGAGAACAAAAATAAAACCGTATGGTTTAAAATAACATGTGTTTGACACTTTACTGTACAAAAAAACAGAAGACTAGAAAAAGATAAATATAGGAATGCATTTTAAATATAAATAAATAATAATAAATAGGCGCAGTGGGTAGCACGTTCGCCTCACAGCAAGAAGGTCGCTGGTTCGAGCCTTGGCTCAGTTGGCGTTTCTGTGTGGAGTTTGCATGTTCTCCCTGCGTTCGCGTGGGTTTCCTCCGGGTGCTCCGGTTTCCCCCACAGTCCAAAGACGTGCGGTACAGGTGAACTGGGTAGGCTAAATTGTCCGTAGTGCATGAGTGTGTGTGTGAATGACTGTATGTGAATGTTTCCCAGAGATGGGTTGCAGCTGGAAGGGCATCCGCTGCGTAAAAACTTGCTGGATAAGTTGGCGGTTCATTCTGCTGTGGCGACCCCAGATTAATAAAGGGTCTAAGCCGATAAGAAAATGAATGAATGAATGAATGAATGAAATAATAAATAATCTACATTACTGCATAAAGTTTTAACTGTAGTGGAGTTGTAAAATGAGCCTATTTTCAAAAAGGAGTGTCCTTTTTCAAAGTATTTGGTATGTATTTGTATATTTCTTTGAAAACACACACACATGTTGGTATTGGTGGTTTACAGGGACTCTTCATCAGAAATGTATTTATGTATTTAAAAATAGCGTATTTAATGACCCTACCCCTAAACCCAACCCTCACAGGACACCCGTGGCAAATATCAAATACCAAAAGACCCTGTTAAGTGTGATTTTTAAGTGTGAGGAATTTGAATTACAATTATTGCAAGTCCA